>NW_027287538.1:82887807-82927807 GCF_022747635.1 Hetaerina americana
ACGACCAAGTGCCCCGATTTTTTGGCCAGGAGATAGTGTTAGGAAGCTGTTTTGCTCATCAAAGGAGTTATAGACGAATCATAAGAGGAAAGAACAGTAGGGAAGCAATCATGGTACATCACAAAGGACAAGAACAGTGCGTTTCGTGGCACACATAGCCAGAAGAAGGAGACGAGCCGCATTGACCAAATACACATTCAAACACGGAAACCCGCCATATGACGAATAAATATTCATACACATGGAAATAGATATAAGGGAAAGGGGTTGGGACATGCTGTACCTAAAAGACGAACATAGGAGATGTGGAGAAGGCGGGTCAAGTAGATCAAAAGTGCAAAAATATTTCCTATGCCGGGACTTGATATGCAGATAAGGCCTCTATTGATAACGTAAATATTAACAAATGGATGGGATCCCACACGGTTTAGTCTGGACCGAAATTCTGGAAGAATTAATCTGACGGCTCTGCACGCTTTTTAGTTCAGCAGCGTCTCACTTTGATAGAAGAAAACTCTCTTCGAAGGTAGGATGGAATATTGTACGCGTCTGAGCCAACCCGAGCATGCTCTTAATAGTTTATCATGTTTTTGCAAAAATAGAGAGACGGAGAAAAAACCATCTTTAAAAGGGTAGTCAAAGTGGCGAAGGGGGGGAAATCGGAAGGCGGTGGTGGATGGGGTGTAAGGGGGTGAGGGGAGGGCGGAACTTTCATTTCGCCCCGTTAGAAGGTGACACCTGGCCCCCCACTCTCACCTTTATAAGAAGCCGTTATATTTATGTAGCACCCCACGGGGAAAGAGGAGGGGCCGCGTGACGCAATATCATGGGAGGAGGTAATTTTGAAAGCGCTCCTGTGGAGATCTTGAAGGAGTTGTGGGGGGGATAGGATGTACTTCCTTGGTCTGGAAATACAAAAATACCGATGCACGTTCTTTCGTATTACCCCACTTCATACGTCCAAGACCGAGCATCCCGCAGCAAAACCTTTCACGGCAGGCAAGCCATAGTCTTTTCTTTCCCTCAAAACATTTGGAACTCACGAACTTAGTGTCCCACGTGGCAGTGAATCCATAAAAAGAAATTTCCGCCAAGAATTATATCTTTGGTTTACGTAGTTTGATGACAGAAAAAAACAAAATATGAATTCATTCATAAGTAAAACTTTTCGCGGTATCAAATCCAAACATAAATTATATTTTTCAGAATGAAAGAAAAATGGTGGTATAATTAGTACGCAAGGAAAATTATAAATAAATGGAGTAATGTGAAAGTTATCACATGCTCGGACATAACAATGAAATGAATGGAGTGGTAAAATGAGGGAAACATATGCGCAGTTAAACCTTGATAATTAATAACTGGACGATGAGAAATCTGTACGTAAGGTTCATCGTCAGGGCCCGTCATTCCCATTCCCCGGATCTTTCTGCCGTAAGTGAGAAAGTACATGTCTCTACAAAAAATTTTGCCTTTCACGACGAGCCTTTTTCAAGCGAGGCATCCCCATCCACACCTCTGTCAGCAGAAATGACTACTTGTAAATGGAATACATAGTGTGTGTGTCGTCAGCTTCTGTTTGTCTGAGAGGGTTCCGGTTTGCACTAAAGAAACAAAGAGAAAGAAACTAAAGAAAAAAAATCATTTGTAGAGTATGGGGCGCCGATAGGGGTGAGTCACGTTCTCAGGGTGTTAAGACGAAAAATTTATAATGCTTAAATTGCTTGATACACTTTAAATTGTGTTTGTTATCGAGGGTGGAAAGTCGTGAAGTGAGATACTTAGTGCTTTAAGCTTGCCGAAACAGAAAAAAATGGGTACTTGCATCTGACGAATCTGGTAAGCAGAAGATCAGTCATAAATTCGCGAGTACGCGCGGAATAGAGTCATGAAGAGTCTCGAAGGAGGAGGAGCGGATCGAGAGAGAACTCTGGAGGTAAGCACTCGACGCAAAGGCGGGAAAGGCCCTGGAACCTGGGCGAACGGCATCGCGGTGCACGGAAGAGTAATTAATCCGTTGAGGAATGTAAAGTGGACAGCTTAGGCCAGCTAATTCATCTGCCGATGTTGCTACGAGCGATATTTTGCATTGTCCGGCCCAGCATCCATGAGAAAACACGCGAGCGACTGAAGGCGAGGAAATACTGGAAAGGGACAACGCGCCATAATAAAAGGTATAAATCTAGACTTATAAGATTAAACGTAAAACAGAGAGGGTATCAACGATTGAGGGAATTGACATTGGATAGAGTAGAATGGAGTGCTGCAGTAAACCAATCTTAGGATTGAAATACTGATGATGATGAAGATTTAACGAAAGGCAATAATGCAAGAAGAAATATCACAAAGAGAACTTCATTTTGAGACTTTGAATTCGCAGAAGGTATGTACAATACGGTAGGGTATAATGCTGCTCGGAGTCAATTCCCACCTTTATAATTTACAATACATTACACCCTCCAAACCATCGATGGGGTGTGTGGCAGAAGGTGATTACACGGCAGGCCATTGGCAAAAAATACTTTTCCCCTTGGTGCGGTCGAACAGTGTTAATCTGACCCCATATCGTTCGAGAGAAAAATGAAATCTTAAAGCTGTCCGTTTTAAACTTAGTCTCATTAAATATAATTGAATGAGCCCTCGTAACGTAGTTTAATGGGGTAATTATGCAAAATGAATAATGTATTCCATAGCAATCTTATTTAGACTAAAAATACCTCTTTTTTACATAATATTCTGGAATATACGCGAGCCAAAATGTTCAGAAGTACATTTCCAATCAACGCAACACTACTATTGCGCATTGTTTTAAAATTAATTATGCGTGGATATTGAAAAATATTGGGGAGAAGAGAGCGCTCTGGGGAGACACATGCAGGAGATAATGAACCTGAATGCAGGGGGGGGGGGTGAATGCCGAGGACTCTGGTGGCGGGGAAAATGCTTGGCCAGCGAGATGGGGCTAGGATAAAAATAGGGATGTTGGGTGGAAAGAAGGGAGAGAGAATGTAGGTGGACTTAAGGAACAGTTTATTGTATTCCAGTGAGGAAGGATCATGTCGATTCATTGCATCAGTTTCGTTTATTTTATACCATTGCATGAACAACATTTATTGAATTATGTCAATGTGTCAGTTTGCAACTTAGGGGGGAGAGTCAAAGGTATCCCAAACTCTGTACTTCATTCAGAGGAGTACATTTAAGGGAGTGAACTGTGATGGGCTGGGAAGTACAGTACCTGTAGACATCCTTCATCTGCAACCACTCCACTCCTAGCTTTCTCTCTCTCTCTAGAACTGTTGCGTGCACTGTCAGGTTTCATCTTATCGTGTTAGTTGTGGCTAAGGAATTGTGGGTGTGCGCAGTGTGCCCATCCAAAATCCACCATTCACGGTAGACTACCAAAATTTTAAATTTACTGGAAGGTAAGATGCTGCTCAATCAGAACCGTGGCTCAGCTCGCAGACATTTATTTTGGGAAATACTAATTTTAAAAGCGCTATGACTTGCTTATTTAGCGTGATTAAAATTCAATCCATAAGTAACCAAAATATTCTGCGTATTAGTATTTTGACGCAAAGCGTCTTAATAATCGAAGACAGTGAACACGACCGCGCACATTATCACAAAACAATAGGAGTAGTTGAAATCCGACATTTGCAAGCTCTTTACCCTTGATTACGGTGATTACATTAATATCTACAAATTTTCATCAGTGCAGAGTGTTACACACTTGTAGGTCCTGATCTTTAAGACAATGGCAACAATAGTTAAAGTTTCTGTTTGGATTAAAGGACCTGAAACTGTTATTCATAGATGTAAGTGCATGTGGCGGAGTTCAATATGTAAGTCAGTTATTAGTCCAAATATTTACGCTGCTGGCAAAAATAAAATCGTGAGTCAGAGTTCTAAAACAACTACAGGGAGAGAAATATGTTCTACATCTACCCTAAAAGCCACAACTAAGGTGCGTTGCATGCCATTTCACACCAGGTTTACAAAACAAAAGTTAAGCGATTATTTTCATTGAATATCTTGATAAAGGAAAAACAATCCACGGCGAGTATTATGCAAACTTATTGCAACGTTTGAGCGAAGAAATCAAGCAAACCGGTCGCATTTGACTAAGAAAAAAGTAATGTTTCATCAAGACTGCGCACACCCACAATTCCTTAGCATTAACTCACAAATCCGTTATTGCAATGGCGAAAATTCATGACATAAAATTTGAATATCTACCTCATGCACCCACTTCGCAAGATTTAGCCCCCTTGGATTATATTCTATTTGCAAACTTGAAAATATAGTTCGGGGGTCAAAGATTTTCCAACCGCGAAGAAGTGATATCGGCAGTTCATGTCTATTTTGAGGAGGAAGGCAGCTGTCACTATGAAAAGGGTATCCAGCTTATTAAACATCGCTGGGAAAAGTGTATAGACCTGAAAGGAGATTTTGTAAAAAAATAATTACAGTTTTTTCAAATATTTTTTGCGTTTTCTTTTTTGGGTCGGGTACTTTTGGGATTACGCTCGCAATTCAGAAAGTAAACCAACTAATCGAGAATCCCCCATATTAGTAGTATATTAAAAATTACGCCTAACTAACTAAATATGGTATTAATCCTGATAACATTGCAATGGCCGAATAGTCATTTAATAAATCTTCATTTTTTTATAGCTTTTCCATATATTTTCCGCATACTTTTTACCTAGCAGAGATCGTAACGCCTAAGTATTTAACGGAGTGGACAATAATACAAGAACAGCATTTTCAATAGATTAATGCGAATACGGTAACATTTCATTCTTATTCGTTAAAATTGCCGGCTTTATGTACCAGTAAAATATGTCCTCCTTTTTCGATAGGTAAAAATAAAGAATCAAGAAATAAATTTACGAAATAAAGAAACACAATTCGACAAAACCCGGTCTGCCTGTAAATATTGTATAGACAAAAAACTTTCACTGAGTGTTTAAATTTTAAAAGTATAAATTTGAAACACTCAGCTTCAAATATTTCCAAATCGTGTGACACTGCTTTTTTATCTCTTATAGTTTATTAACTATCGAAAATTTCTTATCTACAAAATAGCATGACATTCTTAAGCATCAACGCTCAAAGTAATCCATCATATTTACGGGTGATGTAGGAAAATCGTAAATTGCCTTCCCGCCGTGGGTGTCTAGATATTATCATCCATCGTCGACCTCTCCCGATGGGAGCCAAGCGAGACATTCCAAAATGCCACGAGACAGTGCCATGGATGGACTTGAGGGGAGGGATCTTATGTGGGGCAGGGCATTGGCGACGGCGGTGGCGTTCCTGTTATTATGGCCATAACTATGAGTACTTCGTCATGTTGGTACAATAAATGTCTGGCGGGGCATCCGTGGGAGGAGGGCGTGAATTGGGGAGACTGCCCATGGTCTGCCGGGTGCGGGAGTGTTGGCGGGGCGGTGAGATCCTGTGAGTTGGTCGAGAAGACCTCGAGAGTATTTATAAGGGGTTGGCACTGCGTGCAGGCACCGAGTGCGCACGTTCAAATAGCCCTACAAATAGCCCGTGTACGTTCTTTGAGCATTAAGTGCATAGGGAATGATTCCCTTACCCGGACCTGTATCGAACGAAATGAATGAATGGCACTGATTTATTGTAGCGGTGACAGATGATGATAACCATAGTAGTAACAATGGTAAGGTAACACCCTTTAAAACAGTCTAATAATTGGTCTCTGAGCGTTTAATAGCATTCAATCTGCTGGGTACCCACTGCTTCGTCAATATGTCAGCCCCGTAAAACGCCTGAAATGGACGCTCGAATATCAGATTTTAATGCCCACCTCTTCAGTCAATATTGGAAACATCGCGCTTCGGTTTCAACCGGTTCAGCTTGTGTTCTCATTCTCGGATTTGACCGCACTTTTTGCACAAAAGTTGAATTCAATCATCATGTAAAGTTGAAGACCTGGAAAATTGTAATCAAACTTAGAAGTCTGTGAGTGAAGGGATTTAGGATCAATATAATCTCCTCGAGCCAGCCGAGGCTAACCAATTTTTCTTTAAGTATTTGGAATTAGCAAGGCCCAAATAAAGGTAACTGTGACTTCTTTCAACGCTATAGTCCATTCCAAGTGTCTTTGCGACTGAGGAGGAAGGGAAGAATGATGTTTCCAAACGCGTGACAGTTCATCATTCTATAGAAAGACTACTAGTGTTACCTTGCAGACCAGACTAATACTTCTCGCTTGAAGTGGTCAAACTTAACCCTTAGACTGATCATGTGAAGATTTTTGGATAGCTATCACAGACCGCCACAAAACGCTGATAGTAACACAAATCAAGCTCATAAATTATAAACCTCATTTCTATCAGGTCAAACAAAGAATATTGAAATGAAATAATTGATTTGTAATTCCGCACTTAATTTAAAAGAAGACCCAGGTTTCGGCGTTGGACGCCATCATCAGGTTTACGAACGTTATCACTTGATGATACCGTTCTGCGTTGAAACCTGGGTCGTATTTTAAAAACAGTGTCTGGAATTACAGTTCAATAATTTCATTTAATTTCAATATCGTATGTTAACTCCATAACTTTACGCCGGAGACAACGAAAAAAATCAAACATAGATATTAGAAACCACATCTAAGTTTTTATTTATCATCCTAATTTTAAATATGGCCTGAAGGAAATAAACCATAGCTCATAGAAGAAATAGTAAGGAAGTATTAGAATGGTATATTTGGGAAAAGTGATTTAAAGTTGATTAGACCCCTAAACTTGGGGACGCGTCAAGTGTTAGGGACCCTGTGTGAGACACTTTTGGAATTAAACATGAATTAAAGAAAATCTTCCCATTAAGGGTTGAATCCTTAGGAGCAACGGGAGAGCGTCATGTGAAAGTTGGATAGTCATATGCTATATTCATTATTTCAATTGACTTCCAACGAAGACTGCGTAGGATTATTGTGACGCCTTCTGTTCCTTCATAACGTCCCCTGGCGAAGGCTCCTTCATAACTTCCCCTCCCCGTGCAGCCTTTCTTGGTGTTGTTTTCACTTCCGAAATGAAGCCGAGCGCAGGGTCCCAAACCCTCGAGCCCTTTTCCAGACAGGGTGCAATCCAGGCGAAATAACTCTTATTCTTAACTTTTTTATCTAATTACTTTCCCGCGATTCGTTTAATGAACCCTTCTTTCCATAACGCAGCCCGCAAAATTTCTGCGGTACCTCATTGAATAATGAAGTTCCTCTCTTTCTAACGTGTTAACAGCACATTAGGTCCGTTATCTTTATATTTACCCCCCTAAAGACAATACAAGCAATCGTGTATGGAACTCTTTTCCTAGAATTTTATTGCTGCCCAAGTTTTCAGATTTAACAGCATGCAGGGATAGGGTAAAATAAAGTATAGGATAAAACAAATGAAGAAGAGTAGAAATTTACTTAATAGAAAATGAGGTCAGGCAAATTCTTGCAGCCGAAAATTCGTGGGGGAACAGCGCGAGGGTTACATCCTGATTACCTCCTTAGAAACGTAGATGCAACACCCAGCTTTAGACAAAGAAATGTGAAGAGGTTGTAATACAGAATGCCCATAATACCTTTAATACACATATTCATAATAAATAAGCGGGATGTGCCCCGCAGGAGTTATATTTGGGTGTATTCCGTTTGCAGATCAATTAATATTGCAGATAATGACATAATACACGCTCACAATTTTGGCAAGGATTAGGATTATCAAGATTTCATAACTGCTCCAGAAGAAAACGGTGGATAGTTGATTTCAAAGCGATTAAGGCTGACCAAACTTCCAAAAAAAGTCTCAATATTTCCAAAATTTGAAACTTCACCTGTTAGCTTTCCAAAGATTCGTTAAATGTTTACGTGCTTTTCGCCATTCCTTACAGTATGAATGTTACGCATCGAGAGTTTGCAGGGACTCATATTTGACCGGGTTGAAAATTGCCATTGCATTGCAAATAGTTACGCACAGCGTACAAATCGAAGCGCCACCGTAGTCACAGTCGCCGGGGCTCGGAAAAACTTCGTGAATCTGGTAAAGTTGTGCGGAAGTTGGCCCTGAAACTAACCTCTTTTACGACTTTAGGCAAAGGTGTTTACTGAAAGTAATGTCCTCAATTTCGCCCATTCAAAAACTAGAAATAGTAGTACACATTGAAAATTTGGCCAACTGTGGGCAAAGATGGTTTCATAGGATTTATATTGTGGTCTACTCCGCAAGTTCATTGGAATTGACTTGAAGCCTGCAGATTGACTTTGAAGATATTCAGGTAATATAAAAAGTGATCTCTTACCAAACCTTATTGAAATTTATAATCGTAAACGCTTTTATTTTTAGAGTATCACAAGAAAAACATTAACTTGCCTTATTCTTTGGGGAGTCATTAGGCCAAGTTTCGACTGCCGGATGAAGTAGATTCCCTTTTGACCTGCTCTTTTCGATTTAAATCATCTGTTTGGCATGAAGAGTATTTATATTTTTGTGACTAAAATTAATTAATAATAATGTTCCAAATGGAGAAAGTCATTTACAATGTTCATACCTTACAAAATTTACGTTGCAATAAGTAGCTTAATAATTAACGGAATCAGAGAAGTTAAACGTATGTTTTTAGCTCTTGGTTCTCCCGGAGGGAAGTTCTCGGTTCTATTCGCGCACTTTAAGAATTCTGTAACGGTCGAAGGGGACCACTCTCTGGCCACTGCCAACGCAGCAGAGTGGGCAAGCGCGAAATAAAAACGCCAGGAAACAATAAGTTGGTGCGAGGGAAGGCGCAGAGAGAAGGGCGGGAGAGAGGAAGGCTCCAAAAATACGGCGCCTCACCCTCCTGGCAGCAGAAACTAATCAAATTATATTAAACTCGCTGAGACCTAAATCACGGAGGCAGAGGGGTCCTAAACCCATCACATGGACGGGTAAGCGGGGAGGGGAAGGCGGGAAGGGATTTCGGTGCCCGTAGGGGGTGGGACTAGCTCTCATATTTCGCGATGTGCCATTTCTTCCCGCAATCCTCTTCAGCCAGGCCTCCCTCCACTGGCGCTAACGAACGGATTTAAGCCCTGTCTTTCCAGCCTCGATGACTCAGCCCGGTCTTAACAGCTTGGAGGCAATGTTTATCAACAATTCATTCCCAGGACAATTCATCTCCACGACAATTGATCCCCAGAACAAATTCATCCCCGCGGCAATGCGTCCTCACTACTTTATAGCCAAGCAACTTTTCGACCCCAATAAAAATAATTAAGCCCCTTGAAATCAGAGCCCTTGATCGCCACCCTGCGAGAATATAACTTAAAACTAGTAGAAAAACACGAATCACTGGAGTTAAACATGGACATAGGGAAGACCCTGAACCATCCAATGACCTGACTGGCGAAAACACAACGGAGTTAAGGGAAATTGAAAACTGAGAAGGCTGCTAAACAAAACCCTTTTTCCTTTGTTCAACCTGTGGCACATGAAGTCGTTCCAATATAATAATCCCCAAAATGCAATACGTATACGGTTACACAACACTCCTGAATCCACAAGATCAGCTTAATTAGTAAAGATATCATTGTTGGGAATATAATTTCCTGTCTTGAAAGCTGGAATGCACTAGGTGGTAACTAGCAATGCTCTTCTGGTGAAGGTTTATTAATACGAAACAGATAGAGTCATTTTTCATGATATCCTGATATCAGGGAAAGAGAACGCATTAATGTCTGATGCATATTAAAGTTTTAAAATACCCTTCTCATTCATTCAAAAAATGTTGGCACACCAGCTAAGATGTAATGAGACTAATATGAAACAGTCCAACTGAATTAGAGACGGCCGACACAAATGAAAGAATGAGATAAAGAGGGTAGGCATGGGACAGCACTGCTATTCGCTTTCTCTTTTATCACTTTAGGTAATCTACCGGTTAAGGTAGGTTTTCGGATGGACACAGCCACCAAATAAATATTTTGTTACTCCAAACAAAATAAAAATTCAGCATCCTACTCTGCATCAGGTCCCTCTTCATCTCTAAGTACTCCCTTCTTCCCTTCATCCCGTCCAAAATCCTTAGCCTGTTCCTGCCCTTTCCTCGTTTGCCTAACATTCTTCCCTCTGCTACAGTCTTCAACATCCCACTGCCGATCCATACGCTCCTTATCCATTTTCCAGCCTCCATAGAATTTCTCCTCACAAACCCCTCTCTTCGCCCACCAGACCAAGTACTTCCTCATTCGTTTTCTTCTCTGTCCACTTCACCTTCTCGATTCTTCTCGACACCCACATTTCAAAAGCCTCCAATCTACGACGATCCTCCTGCGTCAACGACAACGTTTCCGCTACGCTCCATATCAAAGTTCTTACGAGTCTTCTCTTAACATCCTTACTCAACGTCCCTGTCATCAACTCCCTCCTCCTTGTGTAAGCCTCTTTGCCCAGCGCAATTCTTCTCCTTACGTCCCTACTATTTGGCCGTGTTGGTCCAAAACACTTCCGAGACACGTAAACTGTTCTACCGGCTCTAGTTTTTGCCCTCCTATTTTAATGTTTAGCTTAGCCTTGTTCTTTCTAGAAAATCGCATAACCTTTGTTTTATTATTATTGATTCTCATCCCATGCCTGTCGTACTGAATTTCCAATTCATTCAGCAATGCTTGCAACCCCTTGGCTGACTGGCAAAATAAAGCTTGGTCATCAGCAAACTTAACTGATTTTATGAATTCCCCGCCGAATTTCATTCTTACCTTCAGTTCTCCTTATTTCTCCTTATTCATTTCCTCCACCTATACGTTGAACAACAACGGTGATAATGGGCACTCCAGCCTCACACCTCTTCCTAACACTGTCCATACAGACTCCCCGTTCCCATCTCGCACCTGAGCAGTCTGAGACATGTACAGGTTGCGGATTAGCCTCCTGTTCCTCCAATCTATTCCCATTTTCTTCAATATACTCATTAGTTAAATTCCAAAGAAACTGCGGGAAATGCCGCAACATTAACGTTTAACGGAGTCATCCGCTAATGTGCATTTCAATTCAACAATTTCAGAGTGTAAAAATCATTCGCATACTCATTAGTTCTCCTAAAATTCACTCTATCGAAAGCTTTTTCAAAATCTACGAATCAGGTTAATACCTTCTGGTTGTGTTCCATATTCCTCTCGATTAATAATCCCATTACTGCAATGGCATCACGCGTACCTCTCTCCTTCATAAATGCAAACTGATCATCCCCTAAGTAATCCTTTGGCCTACTCTCTATCCTTTTGTTTGTGATCCTAAGAACAACTTTAGCTGCGTGGGATATCAAACTTAAGGTCCTGTGGCCCTCACATGATGTAGCCTTTACCTTTTTCGGAATGGGAACTAAAACTGATCTCACGAAGTCTTCCGGCCAAATTCCTTCCTTATATTTACAACGAATCAGCCCATATAGCCTCTTCCTCCCACGTTTTCCTAAACATTTCAATAGTTCCGCGGGAATGTTATCCACTCCCACGGCATTATTTAGTTTCATCTCCCTTAATGCCCTTTCTATTTCATCGTTGAGTATGCCTGGGCCTATGCCATCTTCCTCCACGTCATAATCTTTTTCAATGTTTAACTTTGTTGGTCGAAGTTCTTTACTAAACGTTTTTTCTATATATTCCTTCCATCTCTCTTGGATCTTTATTGTGTCAGCTAATATCTTAGCCGCCTTATATCTAACTGTTAGCAAAGATCTTCCTCTCTTACTCCCCGATAAAGATTTAACTTTGCTCTAGAGGGCACCAATTTCACCCTTACTCTGCAAAATTTCCATATCTTCGCGCTGCGTTTTCCACTATACTTCTTTTGATTTATTTGTTGCCCACCTCAATTTATTCTTCAACTCTTTGTACTTCCTCTTGCCTAATTCTGAGTTTACATTCTACCATTTTCTCCTCTCATCCATCTTTGTAATCATCTCATCCGTGATCCATGGTTTCCCAGTCCTTTTCTCTCATTTCCCCACATCTTCTCCCGAATGTAAACTGAATCCTTAAAATCAGTTCTCCGCTTCCTTGAGTTCCGACGCAGAAAAGCCTTAAAAAAATTGTTCAATTTGTGCGCTTCTTACTTCCGCCAAGGCCTTGCCTTACCTCTCCAACTTGTCAAACTTAGCCCTCCTCCCACACCCCTTTACCTGCACAAACCGGATTCAGAGACTATATTCCCCCTCCCCCCACCTCCCCCAACAAAACCCGAATTCCACCGAGCCGTTTCCATCAACAAAACCCTTGTAAATCCGCCCTTTCCCCGCCGATCGACCAAACAATAGATACTGCCGAACACGTGCTGAACCTCTCTAACACCACGCTGAACGGGCACCAAACCTCACTTCTCGGGAAAGGCCTCTCATTCTCCCCCACCCCCAAGTTTAATCACGTGACCATCCTCGCAGACGTCATAAATTATGCCAGAAATCTTAGATGGCGACATTTCTTGGCAACCCGCCACTCTTCAATCCTCCGCACACACACACAGCGCCCTCACCAAGTTCCGGCCGCCTTCCCACCTTGAACCTCCACCGCTCCTTCCAAATCACCCGGTCGAAATCTTTATCAATCTTCTCCTATCCAAAACATCTAGTCCTTCTCTCCTTAAATCTCTAAACCCGAAAACTAATCTCTCCCCGGCCGAATTAGCTGAGTTAAAAAAACTCACACGCAACCCCAACCTAGTCATCACTTCTGCCGACAAAGGTTCGACAGTTGCAGTCCTTAACAATGTAGACTACTTACAAGAATGTAACAGATTACTCTCCGACACTTCTCCCTATCAACATATTCCTGCTGACCCTAACCCCGCATTCCAAAAAGAAATAATCGCTTTCCTCCACGACAACGGCCCCAAGGAGAATCTATCCCCCAGGGACATCTCCCTCTTTTCCCCTTCCCAACCTCACACCCCTCACCTACATCCTTCCAAAGATCCACAAACCCAACAACCCAGGCTGCCCTATAGTCTCCTCTCGTAGCTCTCCGACTGAAAGAATTTCCGCCTTCGTGGACTACTATATCCAACCTTTAGTTCACTCCCTACCCTCCTTTATAAAAGATACCTATCACATCCTCAGATTACTCCACTCAACTTCCCTTCCTCCTGACACCCATATTACTATGGCTACAATCGATGTCACCTCCTTATACACATCCATTCCTCACCAAGTAGGCCTTTCTTCCCTACGCCACTTACTCTCCGAAAGTCCTACCCCTCACATCCCCAGCACCGAATTTCTCATTGATCTTTCTAATTTCATTCTCACCCGCAACTCGTTTTCTTTCAACAATAGCTATTACCTCCAAATAAAGGGCTGTGCCATTGGTAGTAGATTCAGCCCTTCATATGCAAACCTCCACCCCGGTGTCCTGGAAGAGAATTTCCTTTCCTAGTATCCTCAGCAAGCCCTCCTGTGGCTCCGATACATTGATGGCATCTTTCTACTCTGGCCACATAGCATAGATTCCCTCAATTCCTTCATCTCCCAACTCAATGATTCCTCATCTCTGTCTTACACCTCGACCATTTCATCCTCTCAGATTACCTTCCTTGATATTAATATTTCCCTTAGAAATAACAAATTCCTGACCTCTGTTCACACAAAACCTACTAATAGGCAGCAATATCTTTATTACAGCAGTTGCCACCCCTCCCATGCCAAGCACTTCCTTACTCCCTCTCTATCTGCGGTCAACGTATTTGCAACCATCCCGAATCCCTTAACAAATACCTCAACAACCTTCACCACTCCCTCCTCCAAAGAGAATAGCCTGATTCTCTCCTCCATAAAAAAATACTCAAACATTCCTACACCCCCAAGCCTGCCTCAACCACAGACTCCCAGCTTCTCTCATTCTGTACTACCTACTTCCCAGGCATTCAGTCCCTCAAATTAATCCTCAAAGACCTGTTCCCCATCCTCAAAAATCACAACACTTCCTCCAACCTTCTTCCCAAATGCCCCTCTGTCACCTTCAAACGGCTCGATAAGCTAGCAGATATCGTCAACTCCACCAAGCCGCTCTCAAAATCCCCTCACACCCCCAAGAGCCATACCCACTCCAGATCATCGAGGAAGATGTAAAATCTGCCCTATTTTCACCACTCCACCCCACTTCATCCCACCATTTAACTCTCTCCCGCCCTTCCGTCACTCCTCTTGCACTTCCAAGAATGTTGTTCATCTTCTGACCTGTAAACTTTGCCCGGCCTTTTACATGGGCCAATGTTCCAATCCCCTGAACCTTAGGATTAACAACCACCGCGTCCCGTGTAATCCGTCCTCCCCGTCCACGGGTCTCCCCATCCCTAAACAAGCTTCCCATCATAAAACCCCTTTCAACCAGTGCTACAATGTTTCCGTCCTAGCGTCCCTTCCCACATCCGATAACCCTATAGAATTAAAAACTCTTAAAATGGCATTCATTTGGCTCTGTATGGCCTATCAGCATCCGGGACGCAATGTCGTTCACTGATGAGAATGGCCTGAATTGTCACTTTGTGGAAGCGATGCATATCGGAGACTTGAATACTTCGTTTTTCCGCATGAGTTTTGGTGTGCGTGGCCATTGTTTCGACTTGCAGGGTTTGATCGCGACTTTGTACGTTAAAACCTGGATCTCGGATGTTGCAATAGTTGCGGTGAGCAAATTGTTTTCTTTTCCGACTTCGTGTCAATTCCACCCCCTCCCTCTCCCTCCTTCCCTATCTCCGCTCCCCACTAGCCTTTCCTCTCCCTTTCCTCTCCCTTTCCTCTCCCTTTCCTCTCCCCCAACCATTCCTCTCACCCCTCCTCCGCCTCAAGTTCTCCCTTCCCGTGGCCCCCTTCCCTTTCTCTCGCACCCCTCACCTCTACTATTTCAGCAGTCATTACTTCTATATCTTCTGATGAAGACGGAGCAGAATTCTGTCGAAATGGTCAAGAAATAACGTGTGAGTTTTCTTTTTATGTGGTTCGATATTGTTTGTTGCTGTCCAATTTATTATATATATATATATATATATATATATATATATATATATATATATATATATATATATATATATATATATATTCACTACTTTCAAACACGAAGCACTGAAATTATTGTCGACGACTTTTTTTTGAGAAATGCGGGATTTCATGGTCCTGGTGAATAAGTTGGTCACTAAGAAAGTATAATTGTCCAATTGTGAGATTTACCCATGAAGATATAGGCAAGAGGATTTTAATATGGATAGAATTCGGGATGCAAAAGAAAAAAGCGACATAAGAGGCGGGCATGAGAACGAAGTGGCCGCGTGTGACGCCCTGGGACACTATTCTTCTACCCCAGAGCTTTTCAACGATTTGAAGCGTTGCCTTCCCCACCCTTGGGTGCAAGTTTCTAAAATTTCTATGGCACTACAGCGTTCATACAGTTTCAAGTACACTTATTTGTCGTAATCATGTAGTGCTAAAATATATGTGTCTTAGAGGCTTGTTGCCAGCTCTCTAAAAATTACAAGTATTAGGTTTGATAAGTGGGATCTGCTTTCTCGTTGGGTTATCCTTTTAAAAGGAAGAGAAGTGCTTCGATGATTTGAAGAAATATAATGGTATTCTAGAGAAAGTAAATGATAGTTCGCATTTTCAATTCCACTGAGCAATGATGAACTAAATGAGACGGGAGGGATTGAAAGACTTTTTTATTTTCATTACCAAGGGCGCTGCCAGCGTTTTTGTCTTTTCCATTCCAGATATCTGCAATTGCAAGCTCTCATGTAGAACCCTTCCTGTCAGCCCCAAAATTTGCATCCCTCTCCTATCTAATGGCTTTTTTTCTTTGAAAATTGCACCCAAAATCCTCGCTCCCCACCCATGTTCAAATTTGGAACCCGGTTTGTCCTTCTTCTGGAAGCAAAGGAACCCTACTACCTTCCATCGAAGAGAACGGAACAATCTGGTAATTAATTCGATGAATATATTTTTTCATCATTTCAATTTTTAACAGTCAAAATCTCTGGGAGTCATCAAACGCGCATGAAGTGCCATTATATTAATTTCCGCTCTCTTTTCAATTCCACATATTGTTCACCAGGCGCCCACAACGTTTCTCTCCCTTGAAACAAAGCGTAAAAAAGCGAGGTTGAAAAATAAACCTCCTCAAGTTGTTTCCATTTCAATTTCTTTCTGCTTTCAACATAAACTTTATTTCCGAGCCGCCGGGCTTCCCCCCCCCCTCTCCGCAGTGGTGGCGCCCGCGTCGCTTGTGACTGCTGCCGACAACTCCCGCCCAAACAATGGACAATTCGTGAGCGAAGGAAGGAGAGGAAAATGTTTTAATTTTCTCACTGCGTTATCCGGTCGCCGGCATTGAATTGGTCTTTTGTTTCGCAGTTTTAATTGCACCTATGGTCACGAGTGGTGCCGTGAGCGCGCGTGCCATGAAACTGGGAGGAGCGAAAAAGTCGACTGATTTCATTGTATGCAGCGCATCGGGAGTGAGTGGATGGGGACATGCACTTTGAAGACATTGACAAAGTAATAAAAGAAAACACTGAAAATGTGTCTCCAACCCAGACGAATGGCGATACCCGCCTTCTTTCGTTACATTATTTAGTTGAAATACTCGACGCTCTAAACGTTTGCCATGGTTTCAATCCCACTCTCAATGTGTTTTGCTGAAAGTAAATATTGTCCTCGTGGCACAAAAGAGGATCGCGTTAATCACCGCGGATGGAATTGGAGAGCAAGTTAGAGAATGGGAGTCAAATGCGTAATCATGCGCATATGGTCTCATTTAGATTGAATCTGGTCTCAGCTGATAAGATTAAAATTAAAGAAATATCCAGCCCATGAAAAAAGGTTTTCTAAAATATAGTGAATCTATGAAGTATCTCTATTAAAATATGAATACGTAGTTTACGTTTCATATTGTCCCCACCTGTGTAAAATATTACACACGTGTATCATAATGACACAGGTAGGAGACACTTGGTGTTGTGACACTAGGCAATTAGAATGGGAACACCGGAATGAAATATGTAGACTCAATTAAAAACCTAGGCATTACCCTAACACAAGATCCGGAATTTGTGCATAAGCTAACCATACTTTAGGATTTATTATAAGAGTACGAGGTAAATGTTGTGAAAGGGTCAAAGAGAAATGTTATGTCATTTGTTAGGCCTCATTTAGAATAAACTGCAAGTATAAGGGATCCTCAAGAAGTTGGATCAAATGACGAAGTAGATCACGTGAAGCGTAGGGGAGTTAAATTTGTAAAACGTTGTTATGATATACTAAGCAGCGTTTCCTAATTATTAGAGCAGCTACTCCCATCGCACTACGGTAGGAGAGATCAAGTGTAGAACAGATAGATTTCAGGTATCAATTTTTCCAAGAACGATAGGGAATCATAATGACATTGTCAAACCCCAGTAGGGTCATTTTCGGGTAAAATTATTCCGGTGTGTATTCATCCCCTGCCGCACACCCTCGACCCATAAACACAGCAATCAACCAGAAGTTCTGTTTGGAAAGTGTTGTTAGAGTTTACCCAGCACTAAGCAATATTCGACGCGTGAAATTCACAAATCAAGGAAGGGGACCCAGTTTCTTTCACTTTCCCGGTTATGGTTTCCAAGGAAGATCTAGCACCCGAAAAATCACGTAGTTTTGTTGGAGCTGCAGGTGCCCAGGGAGGCTTGCCCGGTAATCGAGCCCGGGCCCTCCGGTCAGTACTTCAACGCTCTACCACCCGGACTACCGTGACCCACACGCAGGGTATATATATATATATATATATATATATATATATATATATATATATATATATATATATGTATATATATGTATATATATATATAAAATATCTTCGAAATGGAACGCTCTTCGGCGACGCACAAATATAAAAACACAGATGTAGATTTTTAGAATATAGGGACACAAAGAAAGGACACTCACAATTTGTTATTTTACGTTTCGACAGCACGGCTGTCGTCTTCTGAAGACGACAGCCGTGCTGTCGAAACGTAAAATAACAAATTGTGAGTGTCCTTTCTTTGTGTCCCTATATTCTAAAAATCTACATTTGTGTTTTTATATATATATATATATATATATATATATATATATATATATATATATATATATATATATATATATATATATATAAAGTGCCGAAGTGTGAGTGCCGAATAGTACAATACACAGTAACACACAATATAGAAACACAAAAAAGAAGAACACTCAGACGTTATTTCTTGATATTTTGATATCTCCTCTATATTTTGATAATAAATAGGTAGGAAGAAGCGTAGTCGACATAGAGCAGGTAACAGATAGATTATTACTAATAGAGATAAAAGCAGAACCGACGAACTTGGTTATTATTCAGGCATAAATGCCCCCGAGCATCCATAAGGAAGAAGATGTCGATAGGATATATGATCAGTTAGAGGACATGATCGCGTGTGTTCCTGCAGGAAACATTTGATAGTGATGGGGGATTGGAATGCGACGGTAGGTGAAGGAAGAGCTGGTGATGAGGTGGGGAACTACGGTTTAGGCATGAGGAATGACCACGGGGAGAAAGCAGTTGAGTTCTGCAGGAGACAGGGGTTAGTTATCACCAACACCTGGTTTAGACACCACAAAAGACGCAGGTATACATGGAAAATGCCAGGTGACTCCGGAAGGTATCAGCTAGATTATAACCTGGTTATACACAGAGTTAGGAACAGTGTGATACATTCGCACAGCTTCCCGGGAGCGGATGCGGACTCTGACCACAAATTAATTGTTATGAAATGTTGCGTCCGTTTCAAAAAGATAAGGCAGGGGCGGCGAGTAAGAAAATGGAATGTAGAAGCATTAAATGGTTTGAAAAGAAAGGAATACAAACAGGGTGGTAGAGGAAATCATGGAGAATGGTAAAGAGCTAGGTACAATCGAAGAAAAATGGGAAAGCATCAAGAAAGGTTTGTCTAAAGCCGCAAAAGAAACCGTTAACGCTAAAAGGACTAGGAAACCATGGATCACGGATGAGATGATTACAAAGATGGATGAGCGGCGAAAATGGAAGAATATAAATACAGAATTAGGGAAAATGAAGTACAAAGAATTGAACAATGAATTGAGAAGGGAACAAAAAAAGCAAAAGAAGCATGGTGAAAGATGCAGTGCGAGGATATGGAAAGTCTGCAGAGGAAGGGTGAAATCGGTTCGCTGTACAGCAAAGTTTAATCGTTATTGGGAAATAAGAAATGGAGATCAATGCTAACAGCTAGAGATAAGGTGGGTAAGGTAAAGTTGACGCAGGAAAGATCCAAGAGAGATGGAAGGAGTATATTAAAGAACTGTATAGCAAAGAACATAGACCAACAAAGCCAGACATTGAAAAAGAATATAACGTAGAGGAAGACAGCTTGGGTCCAGGCATACTAGACAATGAGATAGAAAGGGCATTAAGGGAGATGAAACTAAATAAGGCTTTGGGGGTGGATAACATTCCCGCGGAACTTTTAAAATGCTTAGAAAATTGCGGGAGGAAAAGGCTATATGGGCTGATCCGTAGTATTTATGAGGATGGAATCTGGTCGGAAGACTTTGTCGTGTCAGTTTTAGTTCTTATTCCGAAAAAGGTAAAGGCTACATCATGTGACGGATACTGGACGATAAGTTGGATATCCCACGCAGCTAAAGTTGTTCTCAGGATCATAAACAAAAGGATAGAGAGTATGGTAAATGGTTACTTAGGGAATGATCGGTTTGGGTTTAGGAAGGGGAGAGGTACGCGTGATGCCATTGCAGTAATGAGATCATTAATCGAGAGGAATATAGAACACAACCAGGAGGTATTTTCCTGTTTCGTAGACTTCGAAAAAGCGTTCGATAGATTGAACTGGGAAAAAATAATGAGTATTCTGCAGAAAATTGGAATAGATTGGAGGGAAAGGAGGCTAATCCGCAACCTGTACATGTCTCAGACCGCTCAGGTGCGGGTGGGAAACGGGGAGTCAGGATGGGCAGTGTTATGAATGGGTGTAAGACAGGGTTGCCCATTATCAACGTTGCTGTTTAACCTGTATGTTAAGGAAATGATCAAAGAGGCATGGGAAGAACTCGAGGTAGGAATGAAAGTGGGCGGGGAATTCGTAAAATCAGTTAGGTTTGCTGATGACCAAGATTTAGTTTGTCAGTCAGCCAAGGGGCTGCAAGCATTGCTGAATGAATTGTAAATTCAGTGCGACAGGTATGGGATCAGAATCAATATTAATAAAACAAAGGTTATGCGATTTTCTAGAAAGAAAAAGGCTAAGCTTAACATTAAAGTAGGAGGGCAAAAACTAGAGCAGGTAGAACAGTTTACGTATCTCGGTAGTGTTTTGGACCAGCACGGTCAAAGTAGTAGGGACGTGAGGAGAAGAATTGCGCTAGGCAAAGATGCTTTCACAAGGAGGAGGGAGTTGACGAAAGGGACGTTGAGTAAGGATGTTCAGGAAAGACTCGTAAAAACTTTGATATGTAGCGTAGCTATGTACGGTGTGGAAACGTGGTCATTGAAGCAGGAGGATAGACATAGACTGAAGGCTTTTATAATGTGCGTTCGAAGAAGAATGGAGAAGGTTAAATGGACTGAGAAGAAAACAAATGAGAAAGTACTTGGTATGGTAGGCGAAGAGAGGGATTTGCTGGGAACAATCCTATAGAGGCAAAAAATGTGGATGAAGGGGGTTTTGACCGGCAGTGGGATGTTGAAGACTGTACTAGAATGGAGAATGTTGGGCAAAAGAGGAAAGGGAAGGAACAGGATAGGGATCTTGGACGGGATGACGGGAGGAAGAAAGTACTCAGAGATGAAGAGGGACTTGATTTAGAGTAGGATGATGGATTTTGTGTTTTTTTAGGAGTAATTAACTGTTTGTTTGGTTGTTGTTTCCATCCAAAAATCTAGCTTTACCGGTTGATTAACTTTAATAATATATATATATATATATATATATATATATATATGTATATATATATATATATATATATATATATATATATATATATATATATATATATATATATATATATAATAAATCAAGAGAAATTATCCCTCTGGTTTTAATGTTCGAATGTCAATGTGAAAAGTCTTTTTTAAATGCTTCCACAGGGACAAATCATCCAGCACAACCAGAAACTAGGCGTAATCACTACCAACCAGGACCTCGCGCTGCAGGTGGTCAATCGGCATCATGCGGGCAACTACACCTGCATCGCGTCAAATATCGAAGGTGACGGGGACAGCAACACGGTGGAGCTTCGAGTCATGTGTAAGTGTTCCACTACCTCCGAGTAGCCAGAGCTAGGCCCGATGAAAGGGCCTGGACATGAGTCAGATTTGACATATGTAGTTGTCACTGCTCAGTAAAACGTTCCATGATCGAATCCCGTGAGACCATGTGACATTCCCGGGAAGTTAAAGTTTTGCGATTTTACCAATTTGAATTAGTGGATATGGATGCCCATGGAAAAAGTTGAAATGATAAAAAATATAAAATAATTTACTTTAATTAAAACATTTTCTTTTCAAAGAATAACACTCTATTTTATCGAAATCAAATACACTGATTCCTTGAAATAATGGAATCCCCGCTAAATCTTTTAAGCCCATGTTTCACAGGTACCATCGACATGAGGTGATTATTTGAAGATTAAACAATCAATATACTCCTGTATAAATATTTCTACACCCGAGTATTACATGTTTCTGACTTATATAGGTTCCACCATAGACATCCTAAACTGTATAAATATTAAAATCACTGAAATCGTCTCAACTGGTAACGCTGGCTTGTGAAGTGAGGGTAGATCTAGCTACCGTGTGAACCCCATTGTCGTCTGTATTTCACACATCGTGGTAAGACCCCTGTTAGTTTCCCTATTCTGCTAATGGTTTTTCAGAAGGATCTCGTACTAAAAGAATCATTCAGCTTGGGTGAACCCGAGAGTTTCCAAAACTTCACTGACATCAAACCCGGGCCTTCGATTCGTATTCTAGTACTCAACCCCCTATGACGCGATTCCCTCGGTAAAAATTATCTTATCAATATTCAGAAGTTGCTATAATTTTCCAGTAATTTCTTTACTGGGATATTGATTCTGCAAAATTTATTTATTTATTTACACAATTACGTTGCAATTAGGCAAATTTCCTGGTGGCAACGGTCAGGTTAGGTCAAAGATAACTACTAACAACGAAAATTGCATACGAACACATAAAAACAGATAAGAGACAAAATATTTTTACATAATGACACTTCCACATCACATACAAACAAACTTCCACATCACATACAAAATGCCGTCCGCATCACATACAAACAATATTTTCAAAACTACAATGAAGTTTATTACCCAATGGCTACTTTACATTTCAAATTAAAACTTCTAAAATTGGATGGAAAGGGCTCAAACCAACCTCCAGACAGCTTGTTCCAATCAATAATAGTTCTATTTAAAAAAGAGTATTTTTTCTTATTGGTTTTTTGAGTCCTTATTTTTATTTTGTGGCGATGGTCGTTTTTTCCCTTAAAGTTAGGCCTTTCTATCCCTTGCCATAAATCTTCCCACGCTTCGTCCTTTTTAACAATTCTATACATCGCACCTAACCTACTCCTTTTTCTGCTATTTTTCAAACTCTCCCATTTCAGTATATCTAACATTTCTGTGACACTATCTGTTCTTTTGTACCTTCCGAGTACATATCTTGCTGCCTTTCTTTGAACTTTTTCTATATTTTTAATATGTCCCACTTCATATGGATCCCGTACTATGGAGGAGTATTCTAGGATAGGGATAACCAGTGTATTATATGCTTTTTCTTTTGTGGCTACGCTATTTCCTTTTAAATTTCTCATCACCCAATGCAATACTTTAAATGCCTTCCGTGTCAAATTATCTACTTGGACTTCCCACCCAAGATCCCTTGTTAAATAAATGCCTAAATATTTGCATTGACTAGTACATGGGATTCTTTCTCCAAAGAGGGTGTAAATTTCCTTTTCTGGATTCTTTTTATTTGAAAATTTTATATGCTTACTTTTACTTATATTAATACCCATATTATTATTTGTAACACAGTCACCAAGGCGATCGATGTCATTTTGTAATATTTCGTGGTCATTTACATGCTCTATCCGTCTGTAGCAAAGAGTCTTATTTGGGAATGTAAATTGTTTGGCAGATCGTTGACGTCAATTAGGAAGAGTAATGGCCCTAGAACACTGCCTTGTGGAACTCCTGCTAGTACGCTCGCCTCATTTGAAAATGTATTCCCTAATTTTACTTTTTGAATTCTGCCTCTGAGAAAATATTCTATCCATTGTTTCACCCTCAAGTCCAATGGTAACGAATCCAACTTTAACAATAATTTATCGTGTGGCACCCGGTCAAAAGCTGCCGAAAAATCAACACTTACTGCATCCACTTCGTTTCATTCGTCTATTGCGTCGCCGATGTATTGACTCAATCCCAAAAGCTGCGTTTCGCACGAGTATCCTGTTCTAAACCCATGTTGGTGTTTGAATAGCCATCTATCTCTTGCCCACCATTCCCGAATGTAGTCAGCGATTCTTTTTTCCATTATTTTGCAAACAACTGAGGTTATGCTTACCGGTCTATAATTGTTGGCTATTGTTTTATCCCCTTTCTTGAAAATTGGTGTAATATTTGCTTTTTTCCAATCATTGGGCAAGGCATCATTATTTAAAGTTACTTTGAATAGATGACTCAGGTACAAAGCTATTGCGGTATCACCCAGTTTTAGAATGTCAATTGAGATATTATCCGTTCCCACTGACTTATTTTTCCTCATCCTCCTTATTTTTTTCACAATATATGAGTCCTCCAAGATAATACGGTTTGTCGAGGGCAGTAAGGTATTTGGTGCTGTTATACTGATGAAGTTCTCGGTCGTTTCTGAGCAATTTAGGCAAGCCTTATCTTCCTTTTTGTTTTCTATTCCCCGAAAAACATCCGTAAAGCAGGAGTTGAACATATTTGCTATTTCTACAGTATCTGTTACAATGCTATTTTCCTTAGTTTTTAATATAGCCACGCGTTCCCTGTTATCTTTCCTTGTTCTCATGTATCTATAAAATTTCGCTGCGTTGTCTTTTGAAATTGCATTGATAAGAAATTTTTCCTTTGCCTCCTTCTTTTCCCTATTTAGGTTCCGGACCAAGGTCCTCTAATGGTGTGACATTTCTGTACTTTCATTCTTTAATTTGTGTGCCTTTCTCACCGCTATCTTTAGTTTTTTATGTTTTTGTTGTAGTATTCCGGATCCGTGTTCTTTTTAAAATTTTTTATGGGAACATACTTCATTTGCCCTTCAAGAATTATTTGCCCTTCGAGAATAGGAAAAGCATTTAGGCCAGATTTAAACTGTGACACGAGTTTGCTGATTGGGTTCTTTTTCGGAATAAGAGCCGTTTGACAACAGAAGACTGACTTTTCTTTGCCCAGAATGACACACAAATTTCCTTTGCTGGCCTTGAGGTATAAGCAATCATAAGATTTTAAACTTTTGACAATTTGAAAATTTCGTTTAGAATAAGAAGATGAGGTAGTTTTTAGAAGACTGGATGTTATTTTTAATGTCTTAATTTTTAATGTGCAATCTTAGCGGATGAAATCCTTAGTGGCATGATCGAAATACTTCAAGCTTCAAGCTTCTACTTGAAGCTTTTAGGTGGTCTACTAGATTGATAATAGGAGATTTAGGTTGCAAATAGTAATTCAATCCATAATTTAATAGCTTAAGCTCTTCCTTTGCTATTACCTCACTAGAAAGGTTTACAACGTTTTCAAAAATGTAACTGTTAAAAGAAGAAGTGTTTGACTAACTTAATAGCCGTTTGAGTTGGCGGTTGGTCCCCAGGGTTTTGTGTTTGATTTCTTTCCCACCCCGGAGTGAAGTCTCCTCTCTAGCTCCTGCTAGATCAGGTATTCTGGATTGGTCAATGTCTTCGTGAGTTTCCTGTTCAGATAATATGCACTGATCTCAAGCTGGCTTCTCTTAGAATACAGGAAATCAATGTAACACATTAAAATCTTCATCCTAATTTCAATTTCCAAAAGAAGGTTCCGTTTTTTGTAAAGAGGGAGTAAATTGATGAAGTTAGGAAAATATTGTTTTGATTTTTTCCCCCTCCTTCAGCAAGGTAAACTGTTTACGGCTATTTGAGTCTTTTCATTTATTCAATATTGCTACACACCTTTCCTGCGTGGACGTACTTTTACCAGCGGCTTTACCACGACTCGAAGGCTTCCTGGTAGTCGGAAGGTTCATAAGGGCGCTCATGCAAGCAAGCTTCTATGACGGCGATTAGGGTCCCATATGGCGTCCTTTGAGGTAGGGAAGATTTCACTTTTGGGTATAGGATATAGTCTGCTGGTGCCAATTGGGGACTGTTCGGGGGATGGGGAATCGTCGCGATGTCTTTGCAGAAGGTCTTTGCAAGCAGACACTCGACTCTTCTTTTGGTCGTTCGTCAAGACCTTCGGATCGAGTTAAGCGCAGATCTATCGCATCTCAAATTTTCAGTTATTCAATGAGGTGTGTACTGTCACCGTCTTATCAATGCCAATATACCATCCGCGACCATTCGCACCAACGAGACGTTCGGAATTAAGTTCATCACACACACGTCAGAGAAAAGTTGTTACCGAAAATTTTTATACAAACATTGTCGGACATTTCATTTATTTTTTCATGAAAAAATGGCTTTTCATACAAGGTTGTGAATATGTTAAATTGATCTTAGCCGTTGTCACCTTCCTAAGTATATCTAAATATTTCAGTGATTAATCGTTTTGTCCTTCAATCAACCCTATTGATCTTTCTCTTTCTCAGACAAGCCCATCTGTAGGTCGGACCAGAAGCGAGTGTACGGCGTGGCGAGGCACGAGAACGCCCACGTCATCTGCGAAGTGGAGGCGTATCCCGCACCCGATTCCTTCAAGTGGTCCTTCAACAACACGGCCGAGACCATAGACGTGCCCCAAGCACGTTACCAGACGGGAGCCTTCTTCAGCACACTCACGTACACTCCGATGACGGAGATGGACTACGGCACGGTCATGTGCTGGGCCTCTAACACGGCCGGGCAGCAGAAGGACCCTTGCGTCTTCCACATCATCGCGGCCGGTAAGTTGGGCGGGGAGGGAGGTCATCTGCTTCCGTTTGTGCTCATGGAAATACCGTCGAGTGACCTACATACTATATACAGGGTGCGTCCCGCATGTAATGTAATTATTTTCCCGCTCCACTCCTATAGATCAAAGTGAAATTGAACCACTTGGAGTAAGTAGTGGGGACGCAAAGATTTGTCGTGAAACTGGTATCAGTTCTCTCAAAGCTGGGTAAGTGGTAGGACGCCAGTTATTGTAATCCTCTGCGCGTCTACCGTGTCACGAAAAAAATGGAATCGACGATTGAGCAACGTTAGGCGATTACTAAGTTTTGTGCTACACTGAAAAAATCTCTTAAAGAGACTATCAAAATGATTCGTGAGGCTGACGAGCAATCTGCCGTCCTACTCACAATCTGCTCTGTCCTTTGAGGTGGTTAAACTCCTTTAAGGAGGGCCGGGAAGAGGTTCACGACGAACAACGCTCTGGGTGGCCGTCAACCAGCAAAACCGAACTAAATGTGGCTCCTGTTCGCCAATTTTTGGACTCTGCATGCGATTGATAATCAAGATGGTTGCCGCTGAACTGAAATTGATGTCTATTGTTGTGTTTTGTATAGTTACTGAAGGTTTAGCGATGAGGAGAGTGTGCGCCAAGCTCGTGCCCAAGGTGATTGCCACAACTCACCACCAGTCCGCGAGTTTCAGGCCAAACACCAGGTGCCAAAGCTGCCCCACCCCTACTTTAGTCATCACATCACCTCAGCTGACTTCTTTTTGTTCCCTCGGATTATTACAGCCCTGAAAAGAACCCCTTTTTTCGTCCACAGAAGAGATCCAATCAGCCATGACGAACACCTTGCGAGAGGTCCCCGAAGACGCCTTCCAAGACGCGTACCGGCCATGGTAGAGTCTGTGGAAATGTGTAGAGGCCAGGGACAGTACTTCGAAGAATTTTAAGTGTTCGAGCAAATCTTTTCAATAAATTACTTTGAAAAAATAATTTACTTACCTGCAGAACACATGCTGTATATTATATTTTACGCTACCAAGCAAGATTACAAAAAAAATTCTGAAAAACAGTTGAAGTATTGCCTCGCCTCTTGAATGCTCGTTATCCTAACGTTAAATCACTGTTAGAACATTGGAAAATTTTAACCTAAAACAAAATGAATTACCATTTCAATTTGTCAATCTTTAGGCTGAATGACCAAATGTTCATGAATTGTCCAAAACTCAGACATTACAGTAGTAACTAGAAAAATTAAAGCCTGAACTTCCCGTAGTTCTTTAAGTAATTGAGTCTACCTTAAAATGTATTCAATTACTAGATTCCCTTAAAGAGAAATCTATAAAAACAATTATCACTGAGTTATTCGCAGATAATTATCTATTCTTACTCACCATCATCATTATCATTGGTCGTTCAATCCAAAGATTAGTTGGCTGCATCCCTCCATCCTACCCTATCTGATGCTGATTGTCTCACTTCCCAGTATTTTATGCAATGTACTTTGTTCTTTATTTTTCCCATGTATATTATCCCCTATCCTTCCTCTTCGGACTTTTCCCTATATTTTTCCTTCTATTATATTCTTCCTGAATCCATTCTGCCTAAGGGTGTGGCCAATCCATCTGGTTCTTCTTTACTCTACGAGGGGGGTTCAATAAGGTCCGTTCTTCGTGTATTCTTCAGTATACTTCTTTATTTCTTATTTTATCCGTCCATTTGATCTTAAGCATCCTCCTCCAGCACCAGGTTTCGAAGGCTTTCAGTCTTTTCTGGTATGCTTTTCCGATGGTCCATGCTTCTCATCCATAGAGTTCCATGCTTCATACGAATGTTTTCATGCATTGTCCCCTCATCTGTAGTTCTAACTTCTTTGAACACAGCAGTTGTCTTTTCAATGTGAATACTCCCTTAGCTTGAGCTATTCTTCGCTTTCTGTCTGTAGTCCTTCTTCCGTCCCATGTGAAAGTGCTTCCGACATAGGTGAAGAAATCCACTTGCTCTAATTTTTGTCCTTTCAGCTGTATTCTGCTTCTCTCTTCCACATACTAGGGTTTAAGCCTCTGTCTTGTTCATGTTCATGTTGTAGAACTTTGTAGAAATATCTTTGTAGAACTTGATCCAATATGTTTAGTGACAAATTTCCTAAGAAATAAGTGTTTAAAGTTGGCTTTAACCTCATGGACTGTGGCGCATCGCGCACGACCATGAATGCCTGTGACATTGTGTGTACGGTATTTTGTCACAACATCTTGTTCCTTTGAAAGCCCCAAAAATTTCAGAGTTTAAGATGACGCATCGATAGTTTACTGGCTAAAACACTCGACAGGATAATGAGGGATCTGGGTTCGAATTCCAGTCAAGGTGAATGATTTTTACGCTCTGCAATTGTTGCACGTTTAGTAACCTTTGAAGATTCTTCAGGTTTTCTGCTATCATTGCAATATCGTCCTCGGCGTAGCGTAGCATGTTTATCCCTTCTCCGTTGATCCTAATTCCGTTTAATCCGATGCATAGTGCTTTTCTTATCGCTACCTCCAGGTACATTTTGAACAATGCAGGTAGGAGGTTGCATCCGGGTCCTACTCCTTTCTTAATTTTAACATCTATATGGCTTCCATCTCTCATTTGCATTGTAGCCATTTGCTTCTTGGATAGCCGATAGATTTTTCTTCTCTAGTCTCTCCAGCAGTCCGAACATCTTGTTCCATTCCACTTCGTCCAAGGTTTTCTTCAAGTCCACGAATGCCACATACAGTTGCTTGTTCACACGTATTGTTTTCTTCATCACGGAATTTTCATTTCCATCCTTCGACTTATTATTTGCATAAGTATTTTTGATGCATATGACAAAAGACTCAAGGTTATGCGTTCCTCACATTTCTCTGTCCTCGTCTTCATTGGTATTGCGACTATCACACCCCTTGGAAAGTATTCAGGAAGTCTTCTGTTTTTGTAGCTATCTTCGATTATTCTATGCAGATTGTCCTTTGCTTTGTTTTGGAGCGCCTTGATGCTATCTCCGTCAATTTTATCTTCTCCCGGAGCTTTGATTTTCTTAATTTTTTTCACTGCTCTATCAAATTCTAGCCTCAGTATGCAGAGGCCCTGGTTTCTGTCATCTGTTTCACTCTCGCCCTTCATCAGGTTTTCTTCCAGCAACCTCGGATCCTGGTAGAGTTCTTCGATTCATTGCTTCGATTCATTTTCAATATCTTCACCTTCTATCAGTATATCCCCTGTTTACATCCCTGATTTTGTTGCTTTTAATTTTCCTTTTTCCGAAATGTTGCTACACCAGTTTGTATGCTGTGTTGATATTCCTCTTGTTCATATTTTCGTTGATTTCCTCGCAGCAGCCCTCTATCCAATTCTCCTTTTTGCATTCTCGGTTGACTTGGTTCTTAAGCTTCTTGCAGAGTTTTTCTTCATCGTCATTCCTGGCGTTCTTTTATTTTATTCTTTCTTCTTTTCAAGTTCCCTTATCTCCGTCGTGAACCATGGTTTCTTCGGCTCTCTTTCTCAGCAGTTGCTCTCCTGCAACTTCTGCTATGGCACTCTTCTGTTCATCCCATCTCTCCTCGGTGCTCCCTTCTCCTTTATCACCTCGTTTGCTTTCATTTGCCACGTGGCGAATTTTTCTCTGATGTCTTTTTCCACCAGAAATTTTGATTCCACCTTGGTTCTTGTTTGGTCTTCTTAATTTTCATGTAGCGAAGTTAGCTCTCCATGATTACTAGGCTGTGATCGCTAGTTAAGTATGCACTGTGATACCTTGCACTGCTTCACCTGGTTCTTGTATCCCCGTCTTACTAGTATGTAGTCTATTTGGTATCTTGCTATATCCACTGGCATCATCCATGTGTACCTCCATCTTCGGTGCTGTTCGAGGAGGATGTTAGCTAATAACATATTCCTTACATTGCAAAGCTCAACAAGTCTTTCTCTTTTTGCGTTTCCCAAACCCGCAATCAATTTCCGACGCTTCGTCCTTCTTTCCCTTTTCCTACGACTGCGTCCCAGTCTCCCATTATGATGAGATTATTTTTCCCCTTCACCTTTCTGAGGACTTCTTCCATTTGCTCGTACACTTCTATTTCTTCTTTTGTATGGCTAGACGTCGGATTGAATACTTGCACGATCGCGGTGCCCGTGTGCTCTACTTCCAGCTTCATAATAAGAATTCTCTCGTTGTACGGTAATATTGACTACTCTTTTGCCTCATTATTTCTTCAGTGTGATATCAACGCCTGAAATTCTGCCGTCGTCTCCCGAGTATTAAACTCGACTCTAGAAGTCGTCTCCTTCCGTCCACTTGATCTCACTGACTCATCTTACGTGGTTCATAATTCCCATCTATACCCGGCCTATCCATTTCTATCTTGGCGTTCACCAGCTTTCCGCTCATCCCCAAGAATCTTACATTCCATTTCCCAATCCTGCATCTGCCTTTCCTGATTGATGTACCTTTCCCAGTAGTCCTCTAGGAGTATTGGGAAGGGTACATCAATCTATTGGGACTATTTTACTCAGAGAATATTTTACCGGGAAAGATACCATCATGTCATAAATAGGTTGAGTGCAGGGCTGCATCTCCTGGGGAGATTAATGGTTTCTCGTTGCCTCCCACAAATTCTTATTCAAGATACGATTTTATTTTGATAAACTTATCATAAAAATCAAAACAGTAATCATCATTATTTTCCTTGCTGTCGGAAGTTAGAACAATGATAGTAATGAATCTAGTTTTCATCCATTTTTTATGCATGTCATGGAGCATCGCTTGCTACAGGCCAGTACATTGGCTAACCTGGCACTGAATTCACCACAAGGACGTGTTGACCAGTGTGTGTCAGGTCACTAGTCATTAGAGTACATGGTGAAAGGTGATTTAGAATCCATTTTTAATTAAACCCAATGGCATTGAATTCTCTTCTGGTGTTTTTCCTGCACGCCTTTTTTCGCTGATTCACAGGCAAGCCGGACCCACCCTTCAACTGCACCATCCTGAACCAGACGACGGAGTCGGTGGAGGTGGAATGCTCGGAGGGTTTCGACGGTGGACAACCGCAGTTCTTCCTCATGGAGGTGTACGACATTCAGAGCGGTCTGCTCCGCGCCAACGTGACCAGCAAATACCCCGCGTTCGGCGTGAGCGGGCTCGAGTCGGACCGTGGCCTCAAGATGGCGGTGTTCGCGGCGAACTCCAAGGGCCGCAGTGAGCCCGTTCTCATGGAGGGACACACACTAAAACAGCCCCAAATGCAGACCAGTGAGTAGAGCGGCCTTAGCGCATGTTGAAGGCGATACTGAGCCCATTCTCTCAGTTATGACCTCTAGAGGGCATCCTGCACTGCACTGTATTATGCACACATACGTAGGTCGGCCGAGGCATGGCGGTTAACTGCGAAATGAGTAGTGCCCTCAGGGAATCAGCATGGGCGGATATGTCTGTGCGTTTTGAGGACGAGATGTGCGTAGCATAAGAAAAAGATGCTGCCCCTGGACTCGGCAATGCGATGTGAAGCAATAAAGCATAGATTGGCCAGTGACCCTCTGCAGCGGTGAGGATATACCATACCAATAGCAATGCTCATTCTTCTGAAGAAATTGTAAATTACTTACTAGGCATCACGCAGAAGTTAGCAAATTAACTGCAATTATTTTACCGAAGAGGAGAATTTTACGAACGTTTATTTTTTTCAGTTATTATTAGATGATAAAAAAATAATTTTTGAAATTCCCTTATAATGGAGAGTATAAATAATTGCCACACATAGAGTTTCATCTTATAGATAATTCAGCTTTAATCTATTATTAATCTTTCAATTAGATTCATCTTTCACATCACCGAAATCATATCATAAAACAATTTCAGTGGCAGTGTATCCTCAGTTAGTGGAAAGGAACATATTTTAAATGCGGAAAGAAAACATTTTTAATGCTCTATTTCCTGTTTTGATATTAAATAGTACTTATGACTTCATTCACATATTGCTATGATCCGTAATTACATTGCACCGTAGTCATGCAGCCTGATTGTTTCGGTTGCTTCAACAGAAGTCACCTTAAGATAATGTACCATTTGGGAAGAAATGACTTTGAAATGCCTTGTCAACACACCAAATTTAAGAAATAGGTTCCAATACATTAACTTCACAAATTATTACAAAAATACCAGAAGACGGAGGGCCACGTTGATTAAAACTTCAGAATCAGATGTATATTTTACCCTACTCTAAATGCTTAGTTCAAAGATACTGTTTCGAGAGACTACTTTACTTCTTCCAGGGACTCTGTATTTCGCAAGTCATATAAATTTTTACGTATGTCCATATACTCATTTCCCTCTCTTTTTTTGAGGAGCTCACAGTTAGCAGAATTGCTCGGGTATGCATGGCATTAGAAAGAACCCGCATCGTCCTTGGCTTGCGCGACCCCTTCGCTCACCCACATCTCTCCACCACAGGGTCGCCCATTCCCTTCGAGATGACCCCCGTGCTGGGAATCCTCATTGGCATAGTGACGGCCCTGCTGCTCGTGGCAATGGTGATCGTGGCGGCGATGCGATACCGAGGCGGGGGTCCCGTGGGAGCGTCAGGGGGACTTGTGGGAGGCACGGGAGGCCTCCGGGGCGACGTGGGCCACAACGGCATCAGAGGCGGCGGTGGAGCGGCCAACCGGGGAGGGGAGCTGCTGACAGCCGGCAAGGAGAAGGTGTCTCTGCCACTGCGCTCCGACGTCGACGACCTCTACGAGATGGATGACAAAAACCCAGACGTGATCCCTTGCAACAAAGGTAAGCACGAATAATTTTGAAGATTCCAGACAGGTAATTGTGACTAAACAACTAACGCTCCAACATCCGCGAATACAGCTGATTGTGTGAATTCCCCACCTGCTTCACCCCTACTTCCATCCTTATCCATTACTTCCGTTTGTACACCGATGAGAGCAGATGACCAGTGGGCATCCCTGCCTCACTCCCCTCTTTGGCACTACTTTTCTATCGAGCGCCTTCTTGACGTCTAAGAAGCAAACAAATGCATCCTGATTTTACTCAATGTTCCTTTCTATTAGTGCTGTCATTACCGCATTGGCATCACGCGTGTCCTTTTCCCTCGGGAGCTCAAACTGATCATCCCCTTTGTAATCATTCGCCCTCCTCCCCATTTCCTTGTTGATTAACATAAATGACGACTTAGCTATGCATGTAACCAAACAAATTGTTTTCCACTCCTTGAATATGGCCGCCTTCTTCTTTTTAGAATGGGAACGAACACTGATCTGACGAAATCATCGGTCCAAATTCCACTTTCATGAATACTTCAAATTAACTTATATTATTTCTTTATGCCACGTTTTCCTAGACACTTCAGTAGTTCTGCGAGTATGTCATATATAGCCTTGATTTCAATTGTCTTAATTCCCTTTCTACCTTAAAATACATTATTCCTGGACCTAAACTATCATCACAAACACCATATTCTCCTTTATTGTGTCTAAACTTGCCGGCCGAAATATACTCGTCCTTGCCATATTCTCTATGAGCACTTTCCATCTCTGTTGAATCTTTCATGGGCCAATTAATTATTTTCCCGCCGCGTCTTCAAGAGTTTTATAATGGTTTTCCCATTCTACTTCCTGAAAATTCTTTTACCGTTCAGCACAGTATTCCTCCCATCTTTTTTAAATTCTATATCTTCGCGGTAATAGGAGATTTAGTGGAGGTGACCGACAGCTGAGGTCATTCGTGCCATTGGGTATGGATAGAAAAGGAGGAAGGGTGGAGAGACACCCGGCGTTGGCTTTAGCCTGCTCTTAACGAAAGGCGCCAAGGAGTCCGCAGTTTAGCAAATCATCCGACGGTCTTTATGTACTCTCCACAAAGCACCTCAAGTAGGGATCGGGATACCACTGAAAAATCTCTGCCGCCTCAGGGATGTAGACCCAGGTCCTCCTGAAGGGGAAGCCTGTATGACGTTTGTTTAAAAGGTTCCCTACTTTTTGAATAGCGCGCCGCCATTTCATTATATTTTAATGCGTTTGAATTCATTATGATAACCGGATTCAACCACTTTGCAGAAATCTGGTTTTGTTGATTAGGTACGGTCGTTTATGTGAAGGGATGCTCGTGGAGTGGGGCGAAAAATCGGATCCGCGGAAATGAGTTCTTTGAAGGAGCAGCGTTGCTCTGAAACATTTCTGCGTGAAAATCTTGAGGTGATTACCAAGGCTTATGGTGAAGATACTATGAAACGTACCACGCGCTCTGAGTAGTTTACCCGGTTCCAAAAGGAAGATCAGTGGAAGGTCGAAATAAAAATTAAAGTGGATCAAGATCAGCGGAAGAGGACTGGCGTCCCGGAAGAACAACAACGTGGACTAATGACCCCCAAGATCTCGTTCGTACAAATCGACGTTTGATTGCAATATAGCTTGCAGAACATTGTAGCGCCTCGATTGGTGCGTGTTATTAAAGTCTGACGGCAAAATGGAGGGTGCATCGAGTCGCCGCCAAACTCGTGCCTCGCCTGATGACATCAGACCAGAAACACCATCGAGTTCAAGTGCCTGATGGGAACTGTTTGATCGAGCGGAAGAGGATGAAACCTTCTTGTCCAGGGTCATAACAGGTGATGATGAGTCATGGGTGTATGGATAAGGGATTGAAACAAAAGTGCAATGTTCACAATGGATCAGTGAAACATCCCCCAGCCGCCCCAAATAAGCCCGACAAGTTCACTCGAATGCCAAGGTGATGTCGAGTGTCTTCTTCGATGCAAAGGGGGTTGGTTGCTCATCAGGAGTACCTTACTAAAGGCCAGACGATCAACACGGTCTACTACCTGGGGGTTACGATACGCCGAAGAGAGAGAACTAGGCGAAAACGGCCCGAACTTTGAAGGAGCGGCGACTGGTTTTTTTTTCACCCCGAGGAGAACGCGGCGGCTCATTCGTCTCTCAGAACTCGTGAGTTTTTAAACAAAAACAATGCCTCTGTGCTTCCCCACCAACCCTACTCACCAGATCCGGCCCCAGTGACTTTCTCCTGCCCCCAAACTAAAAACCCCGTTCAAAGGAAAAAGATTTGCCATGATTCCGGAGATGGAGAAAAATTCGACGGAGGAGCGTTCCGGAGGAAGCGAACCAGAAGTGTTTCAAAACGTGGAAACACCGTTGAAATATTTTTTTGAACCGGCGTCGAAAAATAGCCAACGCACCGTCTCGATCCGCCTATATACTTGTGCTGCGTCCTCCATCAGGCTTCTTTTGCCCTATTGGTTTCCCGACTTTGGTTATTCAACTCTTTGCACTTCCTTTATTCTAATTCTGTGTTTAAATGCTTTCATCTCCTTTCCTTTTGTAGCTTCTTTATAATCTCATTGGAAACTCATGGTTCCCTTCCCATTCTTTCTTCCTATATTTTTGCTTGCGGTTTTAGGTACGCCTTTTCTTAAATAATCACATTTTCCACTTACTTTCACCCACATCAACGCAAAACTCCTCATTCCGCTGAAAGGGCGTGTTTTAGTGCACCATCAATGCTTGCAGAATTATCAGTTTATCATTAACCACCAGCCGACCCCGGTGGCGGCGGGGTAACGTCCTCGTCTGCTATTCCAAGGGTCGCGGGTTCGATTCCCGCTTGGGTGAGTTTTCCTCCACCTAGGGCTTGGGTGTTTGTGAATGTGACCATTGTTATCGTTGTTAATAGTTCGATGTAAAGGCCAAAATGTGCTGTTTTCGGACTTATACTGAATAAATAAATAAATAAAATAAATAAATAAATATTACACTTGAGTAACCGTTAGGTCCCATTCAATTGCCACGTACTACGCATGCATTGCTATACATATGCATCATGCAATAATTGTTGCGCTTGACCATTACATTTCAATTTCTAATTTTGATTTAATTAATTTCCCGGTCTCTACGGTTTGATTTTGTTTTGTATGTGTTCCGTGCGAAGGACGTCGCCTCTCTGTCGCTCATTTAATCTTGATGGCTGAATCTATGAGTATCATTTGGTGCCGTAATAATTCGCAAGGTGGCCCCGAAAAACTCAGTATTTTACTTGATTTACCAAGAATTAAAGCATACTCTAACCTTTCTCTCTGTCCTCACTCATAAATGTCTCCATTGCCTCGAAGCATTCTTTTCTTTTGCTCTCAGTTAATGCTGCCCTGATACTATAGCGAGCTATGTATAAACCAGATTCAACAATTTATTTAAACCGTAGCAGAATCTATTTGGGAATACTTCCAGGAGGAATTGAACGCAAACTTGTTAGTCCACAATAAAATATTTCGTCAAAGTGCGATTCTAAACTCTGCAATTAATATCTGTTGAATTATTTCATGGTAGTTGCCCAATTCATGGCACCGATCTGCAGTCTAAATGATAACTCTTTGATGAGCAATTGTTAACAAAATTTTCCTTAAATGTTTTAATAGATTCTCGACCTTCAAGAAAATAAAGAAAATTAACCTGTTCAATCAAAATTTAAAGCTTTAAAATTTGTTTATATTTAACTGTCATATTTATAAATAGTAATAATATTCCAAAGAAACTGCGGGAGATGCCGCAACAGTAACTTTTACCGGAATCATCCGCTAATGTGCATTTCAATGCAAAAATTTCAGAGTGTCAAGGCGAATGATTTTTACACTCTGAAATTGTTGTATAGTAATAATATTTTAAATGAGTGGCTTTAAAAGCAATGGCCAGTGTCTCATAAGCAATATATCCTATGACGTTAAGCAAAAATAATGACGAACTCGTGAAGACATTTGCTGTATTTGCGGCTTATTTTAATGCGTATTCAATGGGGTGAAAACAAAGCTTTGCTGATATATTCGCCAGATTTCACCATCTTAATCTAATGTCACTTCGTCGAATTTTACCAAACTTCAAAGGGGTACAAAATTTCCAGAGTCGATGAGGACGGAGCCGGAAGCGAGTAAAGCTACACTTAAATCAATGGAGAAATGCAATGCTTTCCACCCGTGTGTATGTGCACTCGTCCGAGATAAGTTAATTATCTGCTTCTTCGCGGTTTAAATTTAGGATCCTTACTTTTAAAGGCCGTACACTCTCTCCCCCATGAGTCGATCAATCACCAAACGTTTTTGTCGACTCGGTATTGTCCCAACTCCAAACTTCTGTTCCAATTACCCGAAGGTAGAACCGGAACTTATGGAGTGGGTGGGTTTTTTCGCAGACGCCGTTAAACTTCCAAAGGGGAAGCCCTTAATCAGGGACTCGCGCATTTTATCTCTTATCAAAAACCATTCTTTTTGCAAGAGTTGTAGTTGAAAAAAATGTTTTTTGAATAAATCACAAATACATGGAAACACTCAGTGGTTTTGGATCGTCAAATACGAAAATCGGTGCAATACCTTGCCACACAGTTACTTGGGTTTTCATTTTTTCATTAATAGACTAGACAGTTATCGGAAAAATGACTTAATCAAAGAATAAATAATTGGCAGTTGCAATAATTCGTGATCACTGACGTAAAACCAAATTATTTCTTTAATTATTGTCAAACTACACAGTGATTGTATGCCTCACCAATTGTAAATGATCAATAACTCAAATCCTCCACAAAAAGGCATTTCTAAATGCACCTTCAACTTTTCCTGAATTAATTACGGCAGTATCACGTCGCCTACACGCCAAAAATAATGACGTAACTGAATCTATTGCCTACATCATCAATATTTCAATCTTAAGATTGGTCAATATACAATAATACAGTTTCATTTCAGTCACTCCCTGATAGCTTCTCTGATTTACATTGTTCATTATTTTTCCTCTTCGTTTTTCTCTTGATCTTCCTCGCTGGATATTACCCTTTACTTTTTTTAAATAAACCGTTGTGACTCAAGTTGAGTCCAATCAATCTGCTCCTTCTTTTTTCTTGACTTCTCTACCTTTCCTCTTCTGCTCGTCCATGAGCCTTCTCCGCTTCACTTCTTCTGACCACGCAATCTCCAACGTTTCCCTCCATAACCATGTTTCAAAGGTTTCTATTCTTCTCAGACAAGCTTTTTTATATTCTTTGTCTATGATCCGTAGAATTTCCAGGCTTAATACGAACACTTAGACAAACTTATTCAATGATTGCCACATCCGAGCCTCTGAGCATAGTATATACTCCTTTTTTAAAAACATCTTCTCAGTGTGAGCTATTCTTTGCCTGATCTCGGTGGATATTGTTCCATCTCAAGGTGCTGTTGCTCAATTCTCATGCTGCCCAGGTAGATGAAAGATTCCTCCAGCTCTAGTTTCGCTCGTCAAATTTCGATACTATGTGCCCGCAGATTCTCTTTTGCAAAAAAAAGGATTTTAGTTTTATCGTAGCTGGTGCTCATATTATATTCACTTTTACTGGATCCGTAGCCTTCAGACTTGCTCGTAGATTCTGTCGCGTTCCTGTTATAACGACGACGTCAGCTGAGAACCGGAGCATGTTAATTCTTCGCCATTCCTCTTGACTCCTTTGATGCTCGATTCTCGTGCTTCTTCTTTTGCCCTCTTCTATATATACGTGGGATAGTTCTGGCGAGATGTTGCATCTTTATCTAACTCCTTTGTTTGTTTTGGCTTCTGTTTTCCGTCCATTTTCAATTGCTTGGTTGTTATCTGATTCTTTTTGAGGTGATGATTGATCTTTTTTCTTCCTTTCATGGCACTTCAAGTACCTTGGATGTCTTTTCACTGGATACTGTTGAAGACCTTGGCTGAAGTTTTTGTACATCTTTTCCATTCGACGAAGCCCTTACATTTCCGCGAATACCACATATACTGGCTTGTTTACATGGATGAATTTTTCGGCCAGCGCCCTCAAGCTTGGTATCACCGCTCTCGGTTTTCCCTGAATCCGAGTTGAATTTGCATGAGGTTTGCATCAATCTTTCCTTCTACTCTTCCACTAATTAGACGAGTCAGAGTTTTGAGCGTGGGATACTATGCTCAAGTATTCTGTGCTCTTCGCATTTATCTGTTCTTGGTTCAAAATTGGAATCATCACACTCGTCATCTTCTGCTGCATTGGCTATAATTTATTATTCAAAAGAGGGATTTCATTCACTCGGAACCCTAATGCCTTGATCATTCCTTTGTTTACTTTGTCAACTCTTGGTGTTTTGTTTGATCTTCAGGTCTTCCTCGGCTCTATCGAATTCATTTCTCAGTTTTCCTGGCCCCATTTATCTTTCTCTATCTCGATATCTCCTTCGAGTAAACCATTTTTCAACTCTTTTGACTCTTGAGAGACTGCTCTAATATAACCCCTCCATCTCATCCAAATGCCTTACTCCTCTATAAATATGTTTCCGTCGGCATTTCAAACGTTGTGAGATTTTGTTTTTCTTTTTCAAAATTGCTTTTCCACCAGTTTAAAAGAAGTTTGCCGATCTTTATTTTCTCATATATTTCTTTGCGGCGGGTTTATATCCACTTTAATTAGGCCTCCTTGCATTCTTGTATGACTTGATTCCGCCACCTCTTATTGAGGGTTGACTCCGTTTCATTTCTTGGATTCTTGTATTATCTTCTTGCTTCTATAAGATTTGTGGAGCTTTTGTCCGCGGCCACTTGAATGTCACCACCTTACTCACGAGTTGCTCATCTTGTTACGTCGGTTACTATATTTTTTATTTTTCATCGCCTTCTTCATTAGTCTCATTTATTCCTTCCATGTTTCCATTGACTGTCTCGGTTAATCCTAGCTGGCTTTTCCTCGAGTATCTCTGTGTTCCAGCTGGGTCCCTGTGGCACTTTCTTCATCTACTTGTATTTCAATCGT
>NW_027287538.1:82935307-83136439 GCF_022747635.1 Hetaerina americana
CCAGAGGAAAGGTGAAATCGGTGTGCTGTACAGCAAAGTTAAATCGTTATCGGGAAGTAAGAAAGGAAGAGCTATGCTAACAGTTAGAGATAAGGCGGGTAAGGTAATAGTTGACGCAGGAAAGATCCAAGAGAGTGGAAGGAGTATATAGAAGAACTGTATAGTAAAGAACTCAGACCAACAAAGTTAGACATTGAAAAAGAAAATGACGTAGAGGAAGACAGCTTAGGTCCAGGCATACTAGACAATGAGATAGAAAGGGCATTAAGGGAGATGACACAAATTAAGGCCGTGAGGGTGGATAACATTCCCGTGGAACTTTTAAAATGCTTAGGAAAAAGTGGGAGGAAGAGGCTCTATGGGCTGATCAGTAGTATTTATCAGGAGGGAATCTGGCCGGAAGACTTTGTGAGATCAGTTTTACTTCCTATTTAGAAAAGGCTAAAGGCCACGTCATGTGAGGACTATAGGACAATTAGTTTGATATCCCACGCAGCTAAAGTTGTTCTCAGGATCATAAACAAAAGGATAGAGAGTAGGGCAAATGATTACTTAGGGGATGATCAGTTTGGGTTTAGGAAGGGGAGAGGTACGCGTGATGCCATTGCAGTAATGAGATTATTAATCGAGAGGAATATAGAACACAACCAGGAGGTATTTGCCTGTTTCGTAGATTTCGAAAAAGCATTTGATAGAGTGAATTGGGAAAAACTAATGGGTATATTGCAGAAAATAGGAATAGATTGGAGGGAAAGGAGGCTAATCCGCAACCTGTACATGTCTCAGACTGCTCAGGTGCGGGTGGGAAACGGGGTCAGGATGGGCAGTGTTAGGAAGGGGTGTAAGGCAGGGTTGCCCATTATCACCGTTGCTGTTCAACCTGTATGTTAAGGAAATGATCAAAGAGGCATGGGAAGAACTAGAGGTAGGAATGAAAGTGGGCGGGGAATTCATAAAATCAGTTAGGTTTGCTGATGACCAAGCTTTAGTTTGTCAGTCAGCCAAGGGGCTGCAAGCATTGCTGAGTGAATTGGAAATTCAGTGCGACAGGTATGGGATGAGGATCAACATTAATAAAACAAAGGTTATGCGATTTTCTAGAAAGAAAAAGGGCAAGCTTAACATTAAAATAGGAGGGCAAAAACTAGAGCAGGATGAACAGTTTACGTATCTCGGTAGTGTTTTGGACCAGCACGGTCAAAGTAGTAGGGACGTAAGGAGAAGAATTGCGCTAGGCAAAGAGGCTTTCACGAGGAGGAGGGAGTTGATGATGGGGACTTTGAGTAAGGATGTTAAGAAAAGACTCGTAAAAACTTTGATATGGAGCGTAGCTATGTACGGTGCGAAAACGTGGTCATTGAAGCAGGAGGATAGACGTAGACTGGAGGCTTTTGAAATGTGGGTGTGGAGAAGAATGGAGAAGGTGAAATGGACAGAGAAGAAAACAAATGAGGAAGTACTTGGTATGGTGGGCGAAGAGAGGGGTTTGTTGGGAGCAATCCTATGGAGGCAGGAAAAGTGGATGAAGGGGGTGTTGACCGGCAGTGGGATGTTGAATACTGTGATAGAGGGTAGAATGTTGGGCAAAAGAGGAAAGGGAAGGAACAGGATAGGGATGTTGGACGGGATGAAGGGAGGAAGAAAGTACTCAGAGATGAAGAGGGACCTGGTGTAGAGTAGAATTTAGGGTTGTGTTTTGTTAGTAGTCACAAAATATTTGTTTGGTAGTTGTGTCCATCAAAAAAACCTACCTTAACCGGTAGATTACCTTAAAATTTTTTTTTTTTTAAATTCTTTAAAATAATTTTATATATATATATATACATACATATATATATATATATATATATACATATATATATTTATATGTATATATATATATATATATGTGTATATATATATATATATATATATATATACCCATTTTCCGGGTTCCCGCCGCGTTGGTTGTCATGGTTGACGACAGTTTCGCCTGGATTCCACCAGGCGTCTTCAGGTCGAAGTGCCGATATCATTTTGGCTGCGCTTATATAGCCCTCGCTCTCTCGCTGCTGCGTTGTGATTGGTTGGTTTCTGGAACACTCTCTTCCAGGCGTTCGTCAGGTGGTAACCGTCTTCCCGGTTGAAGTTTCTCGGCGTTTTTGTGATCTCAATTGATTCTCTAATCAGCCGAGGATAGTATCTTTTTTCCTTGGTGATTATCTCGGCTTCGTCAAATTTGATGTCGTGTCCGGGTTCGCTCCAGGCATGCTCGGCGACTGCTGATAGGCTGAATTTCTTATTCTTCGTTGCCCTCTTGTGTTCTTGCAGGCGGGTCTTCATGGACCTGCATGTCTCGCCGATATACGATTTGCCGCAAGAGCAAGGCACGCGGTACACACCTTCGAGAAGACCTTTCGGGATCTTGTCCTTGGGCCTTGGAATTATCTGGCTTATTTTGGTCACGCAGTTAAATCTTGTGACAATGTCTTTCTTTTTCAGGACCCTCGAGATCTTTTCGCTTGTGCCGGCGACGTAGGGGATGGTGGCATAGGTTCCTGGCTTGTCAGTTTGATGTTTCTCCTTGTCGGGTGTCTGGTGGCGTTTTTCCACTTTAGCGGTCCTTTTCAGGACCAATTCTTCTTTGTATCCATTTACCTTCAGTGCCGTCATCAAATGTTCCTTTTCCTTGGCCAATGATTCTGCATCCGAAAGTTTGTATGCGCGATGCAGGAGTGTTGCCACGAGTGATGCCTTCTGGGACGGGTGATAGGTTGGTCCAACCTATAGACTGTCCAAATACTTAGCACAGTCACTTCAACCTTACGTCGGAACAACCCCATCTTTCGTGAGAGACTCCACTCATTTCATCGAAATATTGAAGAAGATTACTATCAGCCCCAACGACATCTTAGTCAGCTTCGACGTTGCATCACTCTTCACAAACGTCCCAATTCAAGAATCGGTGGACATCATCAAAGAGCTCACAAAATCCGGCATTCCAGAGGATCATCCGCAGCTGATAGAGTACTGCCTACGGAACTCCTACTTCCTTTGGAGCGGGAGTTTCTTCGAACAACGCGAAGGAGCGGCAATGGGCTCACCCCTATCCCCGGTGATAGCAGACATCTATATGGAAAAATTCGAACAAACGGCGATCAAATCCCATGATAAAAAACCAAAGTTATGGCTAAGATACGTGGACGACACGTTCGTAATTTGGCCACATGGACCTGAAGAACTGCAGAGATTCCTGGAGCACCTCAACTCTCAGCATCCGGCAATACAATTCACTATGGAGACCGAAAAAGACAACCAAATCCCGTTTTTGGACATAATGGTGAAGAGGAGGACCAACGGGAGTATCGGCCACTCAGTATACAGGAAGGCCACCCATACTGACCGCTACCTGAACGCCCACTCACATCATCACCCGTCCCAGAAGGCATCACTCGTGGCAACACTCCTGCATCGCGCATACAAACTTTCGGATGCAGAATCATTGGCCAAGGAAAAGGAACATTTGATGACGGCACTGAAGGTAAATGGATACAAAGAAGAATTGGTCCTGAAAAGGACCGCTAAAGTGGAAAAACGCCACCAGACACCCGACAAGGAGAAACATCAAACTGACAAGCCAGGAACCTATGCCATCATCCCCTACGTCGCCGGCACAAGCGAAAAGATCTCGAGGGTCCTGAAGAAGAAAGACATTGTCACAAGATTTAACTGCGTGACCAAAATAAGCCAGATAATTCCAAGGCCCAAGGACAAGATCCCGAAAGGTCTTCTCGAAGGTGTGTACCGCGTGCCTTGCTCTTGCGGCAAATCGTATATCGGCGAGACATGCAGGTCCATGAAGACCCGCCTGCAAGAACACAAGAGGGCAACGAAGAATAAGAAATTCAGCCTATCAGCAGTCGCCGAGCATGCCTGGAGCGAACCCGGACACGACATCAAATTTGACGAAGCCGAGATAATCACCAAGGAAAAAAGATACTATCCTCGGCTGATTAGAGAATCAATTGAGATCACAAAAACGCCGAGAAACTTCAACCGGGAAGACGGTTACCACCTGACGAACGCCTGGAAGAGAGTGTTCCAGAAACCAACCAATCACAACGCAGCAGCGAGAGAGCGAGGGCTATATAAGCGCAGCCAAAATGATATCGGCACTTCGACCTGAAGACGCCTGGTGGAATCCAGGCGAAACTGTCGTCAACCATGACAACCAACGCGGCGGGAACCCGGAAAATGGAGACATCCACGAATCCTGAACGCCACGGAAGACTACGATCCAACATTATATATATATACATTCAAACACGAAATCCCGCCAAACGGCGAATAAATACTATTATATACAGAAACAGATATAAGGAAAAGGGATAGGAACACATATAAAGGACGAACACAATAGAGGTGGGGAAGGCGGAATCAAACGGATCACAAGAGTAAAAATATTTCCTCAACCGGGACTCGAACACCGGATCTTTCCACTTGCCGGGCGGATGCTCTTAACCACTTGAGCTATCGAGGATAGTCAATTTACCCTGAGATCCGTGGGTCTAATATGTCGCCAAGCGCCCCGATTCTTTCAGCCAAGAGATGGCGTCAGGGGGCTGTTTCACCCACCAAAGGAGAAATAGACAATACACAAGGAAAGGAAAGGACAGTGGGTTAGAATTCATACAACATCATACAGGAAAGGAACAGTGCGTTTCGTGGCACGCAAAGCCAGAAGAAAGAGATGAGCCACATTGGCCAAATACACATTCAAACACGAAATCCCGCCAAACGGCGAATAAATACTCATATATACAGAAACAGATATAAGGAAAAGGGATAGGAACACATATAAAGGAAGAACACAATAGAGGTGGGGAAGGCGGAATCGGAATATATATATATATATATATATATATATATACTCGATTGAACAGAAAGAAGTCACAGGGAGCCAAATCAGGTGAATTCGGTGGCTGTTGGATGGTATTTGTTGCATTTTTCGTCAAAAAATTACGAATAATGATAGCACTGTGCGACGGTGCGTTATCATGGTGTCCATCATCCACGAGTTTTCTGCCCACATTTCTGGTCTCTTTCGGCGAATTGCTTCACGCAAACGTCTCATAACGCCCAAATAATACTCTTTGTTTACTGTCTGGCCTTCTGGCAAAAATTCATGATGCACTACACCGTTGTAATCCATGAAAACCGTCAGCATTGCCTTCTTTTTTGACTGAAAACGACGTGGTTTTTTTTGGTCTCGGCTCATTTGGTGAACGCCATTCACTTGCCTGATGTCTGGATTGCGTGTCGTACTCATAAACCCACGTCTCGTCTCCAGTAATGATCCTTTTGATGAATGTGGGATCGGATTCAGCCTCGCAAATCATGTCTTTTGCGACGTCAACACGGTCTCTTTTTTGCATGAAATTGAGGCACCAACTTTGCTGCTACACGACGGAAACCCAAATCATTAACCACAATGTCTTGGGCGGATCCATAGGCAATGTTCAAGTCCTCCGCTATTTCTCTGATGGTTCATTGCGGTTATTGACCAACATTTCTTTTACTTTATCAATTTTTTCACCGACTTTCGATGTCGATGGTCTGCCACTGCGTTCATCATCTTCGATTGACTCACGACCACTTCTGAACCGCTCGTGCCACTGGTAAACGACCGTTTTTTTTAGAGAATCGTTGCCGAAACACTTTTCCAACATTTCCAACGTCCGTGCGCCACTAAATCCGTTTTTTACGCAAAATTTAATACAAGTTCGTTGTTGCAAATTTAAATCCATTTCTGCAATTGTAAAAAATCGCCAACACACACAGAGATAGATGTACTCTTGGCTACGTAACTTTTGCAAATGTCAAGTTATGACACTAAGATTTAAAGGGAATATCAACAACGATGGGAGCACCACACGGTGGTTATTCCGGGAACTTTTTGATCAAGGTAGTATATATACTACCTTGATCAAAAAGTTCCCGGAATAACCACCGTGTGGCGCTTCCATCGCTCTGATTTGAGTTCTGTTTTTTTTGTTAAATTGGTACATCTGTTGTTGATATTCCCTTTAAATCTTAGTGTCATAACTTGACATTTGCAAAAGTTACGTAGCCAAGAGTACATCTATCTCTGTGTGTGTTGGCGATTTTTTACAATTGCAGAAATGGATTTAAATTTGCAACAACGAACTTGTATTAAATTTTGCGTAAAAAACGGATTTAGTGGCGCACGGACGTTGGAAATGTTGGAAAAGTGTTTCGGCAACGATTCTCTAAAAAAAACGGTCGTTTACCAGTGGCACGAGCGGTTCAGAAGTGGTCGTGAGTCAATCGAAGATGATGAACGCAGTGGCAGACCATCGACATCGAAAGTCGGTGAAAAAATTGATAAAGTAAAAGAAATGTTGGTCAATAACCGCAAATTAACCATCAGAGAAATAGCGGAGGACTTGAACATTGCCTATGGATCCGCCCAAGACATTGTGGTTAATGATTTGGGTTTCCGTCGTGTAGCAGCAAAGTTGGTGCCTCAATTTCATGCAAAAAAGAGACCGTGTTGACGTCGCAAAAGACATGATTTGCGAGGCTGAATCCGATCCCACATTCATCAAAAGGATCATTACTGGAGACGAGACGTGGGTTTATGAGTACGACACGCAATCCAGACATCAGGCAAGTGAATGGCGTTCACCAAATGAGCCGAGACCAAAAAAACCACGTCGTTTTCAGTCAAAAAAGAAGGCAATGCTGACGGTTTTCATGGATTACAACGGTGTAGTGCATCATGAATTTTTGCCAGAAGGCCAGACAGTAAACAAAGAGTATTATTTGGGCGTTATGAGACGTTTGCGTGAAGCAATTCACCCAAAGAGACCAGAAATGTGGGCAGAAAACTCGTGGATTTTGCACCATGATAACGCACCGTCGCACAGTGCTATCATTATTCGTAATTTTTTGACGAAAAATGCAACAAATACCATCCAACAGCCACCGAATTCACCTGATTTGGCTCCCTGTGACTTCTTTCTGTTCAATCGAGTTAAAAAACCATTACGGGGAACGCGTTTTAGCAGCTGAGAGGAAGTAATGGAAAAATCGCAGGAAGCACTGATGGACATACCAAAAACCGAATATAAAAAATGTTTCGAGGATTGGATCAAGCGCTGGCATAAGTGTGTTGCAGTCGATGGGGATTACTTTGAAGGGGACAATATAGATTTAGATGAATAAACTTGTATTTTTAATTTTCTGAATAAATTCCGGGAAATTTTTGATCAAGGTAGTATACTGTCTGATTGTCCCTTTAAATGTTGCTATTATATTTCTGTTGTGCCCTCCCATTATTGTGCCGCTCGTTTTAGTTTTTCCATATAATCGTGATATGTATATATATATATATATATATATATATATATATATATATATATATATATATATATATATATACAATATTTATACAGCACAATAATTGGAGGGCACAACAGAAATATAATAGCAACATTTAAAGGGGCAATCACACAGTAAATTTGTTGAGCTTTTTACCCACATTTTTACATATACAGACATACATACATATATATATATATATATATATATATATATATATATATATATATATATATATATATATATATATACTCATATATACAGAAACAGATATAAGGAAAAGGGGATAGGAACACATATAAAGGACGAACACAATAGAGGTGGGGAAGGCGGAATCGAACGGATCACAAGAGTAAAAATATTTCCTCAACCGGGACTCGAACACCGGATCTTTCCACTTGCCGGGCGGATGCTCTTAACCACTTGAGCTATCGAGGATAGTCAATTTACCCTGAGATCCGTGGGTCTAATATGTCGCCAAGCGCCCCGATTCTTTCAGCCAAGAGATGGCGTCAGGGGGCTGTTTCACCCACCAAAGGAGAAATGGACAATACACAAGGAAAGGAAAGGACAGTGGGTTAGAATTCATACAACATCATACAGGAAAGGAACAGTGCGTTTCGTGGCACGCATAGCCAGAAGAAAGAGATGAGCCACATTGGCCAAATACACATTCAAACACGAAATCCCGCCAAACGGCGAATAAATACTCATATATACAGAAACAGATATAAGGAAAAGGGGATAGGAACACATATAAAGGACTAACACAATAGAGGTGGGGAAGGCGGAATCGAACGGATCACAAGAGTAAAAATATTTCCTCAACCAGGACTCGAACACCGGATCTTTCCACTTGCCGGGCGGATGCTCTTAACCACTTGAGCTATCGAGGATAGTCAATTTACCCTGAGATCCGTGGGTCTAATATGTCGCCAAGCGCCCCGATTCTTTCAGCCAAGAGATGGCGTCAGGGGGCTGTTTCACCCACCAAAGGAGAAATAGACAATACACAAGGAAAGGAAAGGACAGTGGGTTAGAATTCATACAACATCATACAGGAAAGGAACAGTGGCAGAATTCATACAACATCATACAGGAGTGGAACAGTGGCCAATGTGGCTCATCTCTTTCTTCTGGCTATGCGTGCCACGAAACGCACTGTTCCTTTCCTGTATGATGTTGTATGAATTCTAACCCACTGTCCTTTCCTTTCCTTGTGTATTGTCTATTTCTCCTTTGGTGGGTGAAACAGCCCCCTGACGCCATCTCTTGGCTGAAAGAATCGGGGCGCTTGGCGACATATTAGACCCACGGATCTCAGGGTAAATTGACTATCCTCGATAGCTCAAGTGGTTAAGAGCATCCGCCCGGCAAGTGGAAAGATCCGGTGTTCGAGTCCCGGTTGAGGAAATTTTTTACTCTTGTGATCCGTTCGATTCCGCCTTCCCCACCTCTATTGTGTTCGTCCTTTATATGTGTTCCTATCCCTTTTCCTTATATCTGTTTCTGTATATATGAGTATTTATTCGCCGTTTGGCGGGATTTCGTGTTTGAATGTATATATATATATATATATATATATATATATATATATATATATATATATATATATATATATATATATATATATATATATAGGGGTAGCGGTAGTCCAGTGGGTAGAGCGTTCGACTTCTGACCAGAGGTTCCCGGGTTCGATTTCCAGGCAAGGCACTCTGGGCACCATCTCTTCCTGGGAAACCATTACCGGCGCAGGGAAAGGAACTGGCCCCCCTACCCTGATGTGTGAATTTTCACACGCCGTATAGGGCTTAGTACTGGGTGATCTCTACCATCACCTACTAAACTGACCTTCGGGTTGATTGCTGTTTTTATGGTTATGTATATGTATACATAACCATAAAAACAGCAATCAGATGTACCTTGGTTATTAATGCTACGATTGTTTATTCTAAATGTTCAAAAATTTGTTTCTGCTAGATTTCACCAAAGCCAAAAATTAATAACTTTTCGTGAAACCTTTGGTAGCTTACCGTAGTTACCTTGTTTCACTCGTCACATGATTCTAGACGGATGCGCGTGATTGAATTACGATTTAAGCCACTGATTTGGTCATTGAAATCACAGAGTCTATGTGGGAACTGAAATTTATTTTCAATGTTATTGGAAAGTTTCGCATATTTAGCATTGATTACTGAAAAGGATACTTTCTAATAAATCAGGCTAATGTAATTGTGTATAAATTGAATCAAGTAAGTGAGAATCTACGTTAGTCTGAGAGAGGTGAGAGAATGGCGGTGCGCTGTCGGGATGTGGGAACTTATGTACCGGGTTTTTGCATCATTTAACACGTTAGTCATGACAGTACCCAATAGCCGTCGATGTATCCCCATATGAAGCTTTATGCCACCCTTATCAAAATGCACCGTCGGTCATCTCCTCGTTTAATAGAGGCTGTATGTCAGAGAGAACCATTGGCACAGAGGGAAAATAACTGGATTTTGACAGCAATGGTGAACTACTATTGTTCATCAAATATCTCCATCATTCTTTTCATTTAATTATATAAATCTTAACTCAGGGTAAATGGTTTAGTAATATATCTAATACAACCCTTATATTAATCCTTTTTGGCTCCCTATGCGTCGATAATATTCATCAAAACAAGTTGTAGGATTTTTAAACTTGGGAGAATGTCATAATTTTTTTTTATTTTCCTGCCACCGTAAAACATCATTGACTGTCAATCTCATTAATTCCTTATGATATTTCTTTCATTCTGCGTATATTTTGAGAATTCTGTATACAAATATTTTATGATGAAACGTTCAGTACCAAACTTAGGCGCTGTCACAGATACTTAGAGATACGTCATGGTAAGGAAACAATTTGAAGTCCACCAAATGCGTTAAGAGCTAAATGAATATGAGATGCGTGATCTTGCATCTATTTTGTTATAAGAATATGGAGACGTTAACCTGTGAACTGTAACCTTGACGTGGTGAAAGGGCTTGTGCGTTCCGATGACCCCTAGAGCTGTGTTGGCAGGAGCAATGATGATTGCTCCTGGTAGGGTCACCAATGCCAGATAGGGTGAAGGTTAGGAGCCAGACGAAAGGTAGTCCACGCAGCGTCTGCTCCTCAGTGAGGTGGCTTCAAAGGTGTCTGCCCCTAGTGGGGTGGCCATTTAGAGATGGTGTCACGTTAAAAACACTATTGAGGAAGGCCACGGGAAACCACCACAATAATTATTCCTTAGAATATAATGATGAAAAATATAGAGAATATGAGTCCTGGTAACTACGGGACTCGGCCCAATCGGCCGTGAGTCATTCCCGGCAGGAGAAGAGGTAAGGCTTCTGTAGTCGTCAGCTCACGAAACTCTTGCAAAATAAAGCCGACAGCAGCAGGAAAGAAGCCGCAGAAGAAAACCACCACTTTAGTTATAATAGGAACTTGGAATGTAAGGACAACGTTGAGAGAATATTAAGCGAGAGATGGAAAGGGGAAATATGCATATTGTATATATTTTAGGTTAATACAAGGTGAGATGGAAGGATAGTGGTGATTTATAGAGTGATATTTGTAGTTAAAGTTAATAATGTACATTGGTGGGGACGAGAGCCAACGGGAGGTCGCCATAATATTGAACAATGAGGTAGGAATAAGCGCAGTCAACATACCTGTAGAACAAGCAACAGATAGAATATTACTAGTAGAGATAAAAGCAGAACCAAAGACCTTGGTCATTGCTCAGGTATGCATGCCACCGAGAAATCATAAAGAGGAAAAGGTCTATGCGAAGGATATACGATCAGTTAGAGGACATAATCGCGTGTGTTCCTGCTGGGAAACATTTGATATAGATCGGGATTTGGAATGCAACCGTGGGAGGAGGAAAAGACGGTGATGAGGGGGGGGTAGACACCACAAGTCGTAGGTACACATGGGAGGAGAAAGATATAAGTAATATTATATTACGGTTAGGCACAGATTCAGGAACAGTGTGATCAATGCGCACATATTCCCGAGAGCGGATACGGACTGTGACAAGAATATGGTCGTAATGAAATGTATCAGTCGTTTCAAAAAGATAAGGCAGGGGTGGCGGGTTAGGAAATGGAATGTAGAAGCATTAAATGGATCAACAATGAAGGAGTACCAGCAATCTGTAGAGAAAATCATTGATGACAGTAAAGAGCTAAATACTATCAAAGTAAAATGGGGATGTATGAAGAAAGGGAATGTATTTTGGACCAACACGGTCAAAAAAGTAGGGACCAAAGGAGAAGAATTGCGCTCTGTTGGAAGAGGCTTTCAAAAGAAGGAGGGAGTTGATGACAAGGATGTTGAGTGAGGATATTAAGAAAATACTCGTTTTGAAGCATAGTTAGGATATGAATGGCGAGGAAACATGGTCACTGAAGCTGGTTGATATAAATAGATGGAGGCTTCTGACATGCAAGTGTGGAGAAGAATGGAGAAGATGAAGTTGATAGAAGGGAAAGCAAAAGAGGAAATACTAGGTATGGCGGGCAAGGAGAGGGGTTTGCTGGGAGAAATCCTAAGGAGGCAGGAAAATTGGATGAAGGGGGCATTGACCGGCAGTGGGATGTTGAAGACTGTAATAGAGGGGAGAATGTTAGGCAAACGAGGAAAGGGAAGGAACAGGATAGGGATGTAGGACGGAATGAAGGAAGGAAAGAAGTTCACAGTAGATGAAGAAAGACTTTATCCAGAGTAGCCTATTCTGCATTGTGTTTTGTTAGGAGTCACGAAATATTTATTTGGTCGTTGTGTCCATACAAAAGCTACCTTAATCGGTAGATTACTTAAAAACAATAATGATTTCTTGTAAGTTTCATCTGTGGAAAGTTTTCCTATGCCATTTAGGTCTTGTTTTATAATTAAATATTATTTTACTACCTGCCACCCGTCGAAGAAAACAGTATTCCATCACGCCTTGTCCCTCATCTCTCTTGGAATGGTTTCATCTACTCATGATTTTTAGAGTTGGGATTTTCACTTCTGCACCCTATTGAGCATAATGTTATTTCGAGTTGTCATTGGCCTTTGGCTTTCGGCAGCCCCTATGCGAGAACTAGCTATAGATTAATATATTCCTTATAGCTTTATGATATTCAAATTTTGAATATTCCAGACAATGATTTGAGTAAGATCCAGTGTGCAACTTCATAAGGAATGCTTCCAGTTATTTTATTCAAAACATTCTGAAATACAAGATAAAGAGAGTTTAGGCACCTCTTTGCATCGCCATTAGAAACTGAGCAAAAATATGAGAAATTTATTAGTCAGTCTTGTGGAATAATTATTTCAGGAAGATAATCAATGATATTCCTTATACACAGAGCAATATGCATAGAATTGCAGGAAAAATTGTAAGCTTCCACTCGTCAATGGAAGGGAATATTTCGTCGCTCCAAAATATGTATTTTATGCATTAATTGTCTTTTAATGATCAAATGTAATGACAATTAACTGTCTAAAGATTTTTAGAAGTAAATTTTAAATTTTTCCAAATTAGTTTTCCAGCGCGAATTTTTATAATATATCTTCATATGAAAACCAAAATTATTAAACTAAAGGAAGAGTTAAAATCAATTTTCTCATCCGAAATAATTGTAATGGCAAAACAATCAGGGGGAACAAGTATGTTCATGACGCCGTCTGTATTTCATGTGACTACAAGGCATTCAATTTCCATTCTTTTGTCGTAAAGATCAGTCAATATTGAAGACGTGTCACCGAGGCTTTAGTTCTTCATTTAAATGTAACGTGCCGATGCCATGTTGCATGTAACGTCATCGCTGGCTGCTTTTTATTTGCTGATTTCTGGTAAAGCTCAATGGCCTTAAAAGTATTCTCGTACTGCACAAAGGGAAATGCTTTATTGCGAAATATTAATAATTAGAATTATATTCTAATGCTGTGTACCTGGGTTTTAAGAGCTTGCGTTTGATAAACATTTATCGCTTCGTTATTATCATGCAAAATCACAAGTATATGAAGGGTACATAAAAAAACCTTCGTATAAAAATTCTATTTACATTAAGTAATATTACTTTAACATCTGCTGCTGCTAAGTTTTCCTTTTTCAGCTAGGAGTGTGCTTAATCAGAAGTTGATTTTGCCCAGGAGTGACGGAAGTTATCATTATAAAATAATAGTAGTTCAATGAAAAAAAAATGCTCAACCATATGTATATTTTTGAAGTTGTGGCGAGGACTGCTAACAGATGGCGATCGTGATGGCAGGAATACTTTATGGAATGACTTTATAGAAAGCACGGCCAAAAAACATAATCTTTAACCTTAATCGTTTGTCATTTGGAATGTTTTCATCGGGTCCTTCCATCAATTTTTCTGATCTTAAAAGGCATTCTCCTATAGTTTAATTATATGCTACATGACACAATGTTTGATTATATACTAGATAGCCATCTGTATATTCTTTTTTTAACTACTCCAAAAATGCTTATCCAATAATTCCACTGAATATTGTTCTTTAAGAATAATTCCTTAACCTTTCCTTTATGCATACACATTTCCTCACATCTTCATATATTACACACTTCCTATAAGCACGCTCTATATTATTGATTGGTAAAACTTTCTTGAAGAGGGAGCTCGTGTATATCTTTGGCTCCATTTTGAAACAATAATTTCAATATTTCAGGAAATGGTGGCGGAGTGGGTAGTGTGAGCGCTCGCAAAAAGAGACCGCTGGTTCGTATCCCAAATAGTGGCCCTTTTAAATTTTATTGTTCATGCAATATATGTGTGTGTGTTTCTTTCATGGATATAAAAATATTTTAAACATTCTCTTTAAAAACTCTGTTGATGTAAATAATCCCTACGTTGTGTATCTTCTGCGCATGTTTATTAATCATTTATAACACCCATATAATTTAAAAAGTTTCCCTTTCCCTGCTCTTTCAGCTCTTCCCGTACATTTCCAAAAATCTGACTCGCATCTTTAATCATTGTTATTTTGTATGATGGCTTGATTTAAAAAGTCGTACTCTTTTCAAGGCATGATAGAGTTTACTAATTTAGCTTTCGAACATTCATTGTCACTCATTATCCGAGGCATTTGTTGAAATAAAACTTTTCCAGCAATATTTTTATCTTAATTTCCCATGTGAGGCCATCTTGTTCCACAAGAGCCAAAAGTCTTTCAATAGATTAATTCGAATTTTTCATTTTAAACTATTGAGGTAGCAATTAGGTCATACCCGACAGATGAGCAGTCCGATATGCACATTGCTTCTAAAGTCTTTTTTTGAAATCTAATTTTTTTATGAGATGAATCATTTCTTTTTGGAAACCGTCAAAATAGCAAAGCGGTTGTCTTGCCGACGACCTTTTAAGTCATTTTTTCTCCCGAAAGAAAATTTGCCGTATTTAGTGAGTCTAAATGGTTACTGTAAATGATATGTCACTGTTTTGGTTTCTTTTCACAAATACCTAGTTAATCTTAGATCAGCACAATATGATAAAAAGAATAATGAAAAGGCGTAAATGCATTTTTTTCTTTTAGATTTTCGTGTTTCCTCGGAAGAAGCCGAAAGATGAAAATGTTCGTGATAATGTTACCATCTTTATTTGCAGGAAAGAAGAAACGCCAACAGCTCCTAGCCTATAGGAAAAGTAGTTAATGAATGAAGTTATCATAAATAATTAATATCTGCCACGAGTTGTATTTTCATGCCGATTTTTCTCAGCTATAAAAACTCTCTTTAAGGATAAGGTGCACTCTTCGCATTGAAACATATTTGTTTTTGCGCTTGCAGGGTGATGGCTGCAACGACATCAGCAAGTTTCACTTTGCCATTTTCTATAAGCTAAAGATTAAGCTTTTCTTTGCCAGTGAATATTGGCGTCATATGTTGTGCATTTGAATTTTTCGACGTGATAATTCATATTGAGTGAAACTTTGGGTCTTTTGTTACTACAAATGCGCACTTTATGAAATTAGTGTACTCACTTAAGCGTATGGAATCACAATAGATGTTCACTGCTCAATCTGCGGTTCTGGACCGGTTTGATTTTCGAATAGTCAACCTGCAAAGGAAATGTCCGCATCTCGACGTACGTCACATGTACAGGTGGGATATTTACGTCAAATAGACTAAGGGCAGGTCCGGTTTATTGGTTGCGCATGAGAAGAGGCTCACTACGAAATATTCATTTTTACAATTCGAATGATCATGAAAATTAATAATTCACTGGAATAAAATACAATAAGGTGATGAAGGGAGGAAGGAGGTACTCGAAATTGAAGAGGGGTTTGTTGCAATGCTAAATGACAGGTTGGCTTTGATTAAGAGAGGCAAGGGAATTGTCGTTATGTCTAGAGGTGACTTGGGTTCATCCGAAATGTACCTAAACGGTAAATTACCAATGGTAATAATGAAAACAAATACAATAACAATTCTAGAAATAATTAATCGTGGCGTGCCAGGCTACTGAGGAGCCAATTGGACCGCTAATCGAGGACGTTTCGAGTTTGAACACACGAGATGCCTCTCGTGATCTACAGGTAAACATAAGGTGTGCACCATTCAATGAGCGACAGAACATCCTCTAAAATAGAAGAATGCATATTTTTAGGACCTTTACTCTTACTTAATCTCACCCGCTGCTGCGTGTAGTGGCAAGTAATCTCTATTCCTTCTCTTCTATGGAATTTATTTAAATGAAAGACTATATATTAAAAGAGTGTATTTTTATTTGAGGGTATAACAATTTTTCACTATCATTTACCTAGTAAATCTATCTATTTGCTTTAATAACGCCTGAATAATATGTCCCTAAAGTGACGTAAATACAGATGATATGTGAAATATTATTATTATATGCGCATTAATGTACGTTACTGTTTTCTCTACCTTTAGTCATTAAAAACAACATAATGAATGATGAATATTCAAATTTACTGAAAACTGTTACACTTGTTGAAAGTAACGGAATATCTGTTGTGCAACAAAGACCCTTTATATGCCGTCCTTTTCAGCGCCTAAATCCAACTCATTTTACCATAAAATTCCCTATTCTTTCGGTCCCGGTTCGTAGAAAGAACCCCGTTCTCATCGCCGTTGGCGTTGCTCTGTATTTAGTTTCTAGCTCTTTCAAACATTTTCTCTGCTCTCGCACCCAATATATCACTTCTGCAGTAATTTTTTATTCGATGCCTTTAATGTATTTTATATTAATTTGTCCAGCAAGAATAATACAGAGTAAAATACATGACTTGAGTCAAACATGAGCGAAGAAGACTGGAAAACAAGACCCCAAAGATAAATTATGTAAAACAGTCCATAGAACGTGATTATGAAGAAAAGTGAGGACACGAAGAGACCATATTAGGGAATCTAATGGGTACAATTTATCCAAATAAGAAACCGTATAGCGACGCCATGCGATGAATACGAGTTTACGTCGAGAAATTTTCTGTTCCTCTGTTATAATCCCCTCCCATGGCCCTCTAGATGCGTACACTGCCTCACTTTCTGTATTACCGACGACAATGGTAACTACTCCTGGTAGAGTAATAGTAATCAGGCTTTATGGATTCATACCAGATAAGTCGAAGTATAGCAGCCAGACGAAAGGTAGTCTGCGTAGGGTCCTATGTGAGGCGTCTGCAATCCAGTATGAGCCCAGTTGGAAGGCCAGCTAAGCGATAGTGTTACATCAAAAACGCTTATGAGAAATGGAATGGGAAACCACCTCAATTATCTTTCCTATGATAATTGTGGACGAAAATTATGGAAATAGGTCTCCTCGGTTGTCATCACATGAAAACCTTCCAAAGCAAATGGAGAGAATACCCAAAAAAGGAACGTAATGGTTTGGGTAAGTTCATGGAGAAAAAGTAGACATTTTGTACGATCAATTGGAAAAAAATTGGGAACGTGCCACGAAGGGAGCACCTGGCAGTAATGGCGGACGAAAGAAGGGTTGGGAGGGAAGTAGCACGGTTTATGAATAACGAGAGCAAGTATTCGAATTCTGCAGACGGGGTTCGATAATGAGTAACGCATGGTTCAAGCATCATCACAGGCGTAGGTATATAGTACATTCCGGGAGAAGTACCACTTGAATTATATCAGTATTCGACATAGATTTAGAAACAGCGTCACCAACTCACAAAGCTTAGCCGGCACAGGTAGAGATCTAGATCTTAATTTAGCTTTGATTAAATGAAAGTAAAATTTAAAAGTATCAATAAGGAGATTGCTGGATTGAAATCTTGAAGGTAAACACGGGTATGGGAAGGAGAATATGCTGCGAGCCGAACCAGTGAACTTAGGCGAGAAAGTGATAGAGCCAAAAAAAGTGATGGAAAGATTATTTCATCTTTATGGATAAAAATAGACACAAGGAAAAGTAAAAGTGCAATGTAAGAAGATAATATATTTATCAATATGTAGCAATAGAAAACGTATCCCTGCTCTTAATCAGAAGACGGAAGTTATAAATAGGATATGAAGAGATTCAAGGATATTGGCAAGAGTACGTAGATGAGCTTTACAGGCATGCTAAAAATATTAGGTCGACCAATTCAGAAAGAGAGAGGGAATGTGAGAATGGTGTGGGTTCAGTAGATGGTCAGATATAAAAAGTGGTGGAGGAGATAAAGTCGTACAAGGCAGTCGAAATACACAACTTCCCCGCAGAGGTAGGAGAGAGTTGCGGAAAAACCCTAAAAAAAGGATAGGGTTCTTTGGACTTTTATACAGTATTTTTTAGTTAGTATAATGGCCAGAAAATTTCCTTCTTTTTAACTTTGATTCCATCCTGAAAATCTGTAAAGAAGCTTCAATTGGAAAATATAGAACGAAAAGTATAATTTAACATGCAAAAAAGGTTCTCTAGGAATCATATATTGTAAGGTTCAAAATAGTGAACACAGCTGCGTGTAAAAATGCTGTCGCGTTTTTTAATGAAATCTCAGCGTAACTAACTTCAACTTCTTTGGAGGTTTTCTTTATTCAATTGGAGCCCCCAGTTGATCTCATGCATTGTATTCTAGCCGTTTTAACATATAATTATTTAGAATACTGTTAACCTTCTCTGTAAAATACCAAAAAAATACTCGCCATTAATTTATTTATGGATTTACTGTCCACCCAACAAAACATATACAGGGGAGAAATTTAACAATCACAAGCACTAAATCCTAGCTAGTGGGAACCCATCTACCCTCTGTAGCTGGTAATAGAGCCAACGGTATCTAGGCCATAGTATGTTAGTTACTCTTAATGATGCAATGCATTTTTGCATTTTTTAATACTTCGAGTTATATTAGTACATACTTCAGCTCTTCGTTGCCCTCTGCTGTTTTTTGTCCTTTTAGTTCTGTGTTTTTAGTTTTTCTATATAAGCAAGTATTTTCATCGTATGATTTTACCCATTATATCCCGCGGTACTTTGAGTTTATTTTATCAAATCACCAAAAGCATTCCAAGTGCTCCAAAGTACACTTCTCTATAATGAAGGCAATATAAACAAATCAAAATTCAGCATCAAATTACTTTAATCCAAACAAATGGGCTTCTTTCCACTCGATCGGCCCTTCCTTCCCTCGACCACCGCAGATTCCCATTCACGTGTTTCGTGCGACTCTCCACACCGTGTCATTCACGAATCGTAGTGTTCAAATATTAGAGCTGTGCAAATCCTCTGCGGACCTAGAGCGAATGGGCAGGGATATTACTTCACTGAGGATATTTAATTTGGATTGAAGTGAGATACAAGTATTTTAATTTTTGGGCGGTAATAACTTACAGCCATCCAAAGGCTGAAATGATATTTCCGTTCGTGCATTTGCAGAGTTAAAAAAAGAATATGATCGCAAAATCATTGGGGCTCAATGGAAAGGAGAGCAAATTTTGGAGCATTTCACTCGTGTCATTTAATGGGAGGCACAACTCTGGAGTCTGCTTCTTTTGGGCCGACGAATGGTATTGCTCTTCATTGTATGTAAAACATCAAAAATAAGAACCGGAATTGAAATGAAACATGGGGACCCAATGAGTTAAAATTTGTTGACTCCGGCGTAACTTTATGGAATTTGCATAACATATTGAAAGGAAATGAAATTATTGATTTTGTAATTCCACGCACCTTATTTGAAAAACGAGACCTGGGTTTCGGCGTTGAACGTCACCATCATGAGGTGTGAAAGATGGGGAAGATGTGAACGATTTCATTTAATTCCAATGAGTTAAGGTATATTTCAGATTAGGAACGAGAAAAGACAGGAATATTTAACTAACGCCGTGTTGCACGACATCTATTTCGCCGAAATAGGAGAAAATCCAAGTTAATTATCTGTAGATTTATTATTGCCGCACGCTGTCCGCATCTTTCTCGCCATCTTCTTGGTCCCAGTGTTTTCCAAATGCAGACAGCCAGCGAAAAAAATAAGCATTAGAAATCAGGCAGTACCTGGATTTTTCTTGATTCTACTGATTGGAAGGAGCTGTATTTCAAAGGTAAACCATGCTATTTCGGTAAATTCAACAAAAGAATCATGGAATTGAGTTAGGTCACGTCAAGTTGAATCACGTCTAAAGTCACTGCGAAATGAGTAGTAGCCCACGATACATCGCCCCCAGAGATGTCCTCCTCTAAATGTTTCCATTTTCTGTGAAGATCATCAGATTCACGTGTGAAAAAACATTTTCATAAGCCGTATCACTTGTGTATGATACACTGTGAGCATAGTGGAACGGGAAACCGAAGCCTAACTTTTCTTTCCCTCTTAATTTTCTGGCACCTTCACTTAAGAATGGGGAAGAAAACTCCAATGGCCGTAAAAATTAGTCGCAAATCTCTCGTCAGACCAATTGTTGTGTTGGTTTAACGGGAATCACGTCAGGGACCAACCACAACCTCTCGACTAGAATACCCTCTGTGGTGGTTTACGGGAAATTAATCCGCGTCAGGGACCAACACACAGCTACACGCACACTATCCTGACTGAAATCCTTCACGAGGCTGTGAGACCCTGTTAAAGAATTTCAGATGGAGATGGAATCCTTCACGAGGCTGTGGAGTAGACCCCGTTAAAGATTCCAGGATGTTCTCAAGCACACGCTCTTTGACTGGTACAGACCAATCACACGCACAAGCACTCAAAAAACACACACACTCAAAAGGGCCCAACTTCTGGGAGGAAAAACGTCGAACACGCGTGTTTCGCTTCACCTTCACTGTCCAAATATTCTACTTTAGTTTATCTTTCAGTCCCTGTTCATTTTTGTGTCTCATAAAATTGATACAATAATTGATTAAAAAGTTATGGTAAATTATATTTAATAACACATTTAAATTCCTCCAAAACACGAAAACCTTCCCCCCTCGGTGGCGAAGATAATGCTGTGACAATGTGCTCGTTCATCACTCCTCATTTTATTTAAGCATACTGAATAGAATTATTTATTAATGCATTTCTAAGCCGATTAACAATATTTCCGGACCTTTTTAATACCCGCTCTGTGCTTAGTACTCTCTCTGCACGTGTGAATGGTCCGTGTGCCCGTAGTGGAATGCAGTATTGAATTTTTTCTTGTTTGGCCTACCCTCGCTAAGATTTGGTTCTCCTGCTATCGTCTCTCTCTGATTTACTTTGCCATATGAAGCATTTGCTTCGAGAATGCAAATATCTGTCTAGTTGGACTATTTCTAATTTGCATTCGGATTGGCGTTAGATCTTCGCACTCATGCTTATAATTATTGCAGTCGCTGATTTAAGCAATTAAGGAGTATACATGTGTGTACATGAGTGTACGCGTATTATAAATATATGCTCCTTTCAATTTTATTATAATTTTGATTTCAATCCAAATAATGGTTTAAAACTTCAGCTGATAGATGATTTATTTCGTCTCCTTCGACTCCCTTGCATTTCGTCACAAGCCACAAGGGACGACACGCGTGTTACCAGACATTTTGCGCGTTTTTTACTTACCTGCATATTAAAGTTACAATTTGACAAACATGAGTTTTATAAATTGTTTTTAGTCAAGGTATAAACTAAAAAGAGAAATATGGCTATTAATTTGGGGTTCCTAAGTGCAGTTCTCATTGAATTTTTCGTACTCGGTTTTCTCTTTTATATGCTGAAAATAAATCTTCTGGAAGTTATTTTTAAATGTATTAGATAATGCAGGAGATGAGAAGCTTGATTCATTACTCTGTGGGTAAATTGCGTTTCTAAATCTTGCAAATATTTTTGTCAGGCTTATTTTTCCAGGTTAAATTATAAATCAGGTTTCTTCATATTTTGATCCCATGAAATGGTACTGTGGTCAACTACGGTTTTATTTTCCAAATTCAGTTCTGTATCACGTTCACAATGGCAGCAAATCAATCATACTAATTTTAACTTGAATGTCAGATAAAGTAGCAGAAGTAACTTTATGCGGAGCTTATCCCTTAAACGCGACGTGACGGTCGACTGAGGTGATGAAAAATGGGGGGGGGGGTCACGATTGAGATTTGAAAACAATCCAAATTAACGATTAAGGCGAACTTCACTGTTCTTCGGGGTAGCCCGTGGTGGCACTATTTTCAAAACCTTTAAAATTTACTCACATAAAATAATCATTATTATAATCTAACCTGGTGGAAATTCGAAGGAGACTTCATTAGAATCAGTTAGCCCTGGTGAAACCGCGTCAAAGGTATGCCTCCTGGTATATGGGGAGCCCAACATTTATAGCCTCGTTAAGGGTGGGGACTTAGAAGGAAATAAAATTCTTCAAAATTTGAAGAGAATGTTCCCACTCATAATGACTCATGTATGGCAATTTAAGACCTTACTGAGATTGTTTTAATTGACACGAGAATCAAATAGATTTGGGGTGCAAGTATTTGAGAGTAAAAGTTGCAAAGCTCTTTGCGCAAGTGTAAGGGTTCAGCTTGAAAAAATGTTCGAGGACAACTTTCTCGACACAAGTGGAATGGGCTACCTATAGACAACGGGTGGAAATGCTATTTGGGCGAGTTTGCTAGACACGATATTGAAATACACTGAGTGTGAGCGCAAGAAAGGTGTGGGGAAAAGAGGGTGCCAGGTTGATGCATTTGTTGGGAAAAAATGGAAGATTCCTCTGGCAAATCACAATATTTTTAATATCGTAGTTAATACTATGATTCTTATATTATTTACTAGATTTATTAGATATTTATTTATTCGATTCATATATTATTTACTTCTCGTTTCTCCATTTTACGGGAGAAATTTTACCGTCATGGTTTCCTGATTAATTTATTGATAACTCATGGCGCTCATTTATTTAGTTATTTATTTTATAGCTTGGCGCGAGATAGGGACTCCTTAGTCCCTTCTTCCACCTCACCACTGTATATTATATTAAAGACAATTAAAAACACCCAAGCCCCAACCCACCCAGGTGGGAATCGAACCCATGACCTTTGAGTTGCGAGGACGTTACCCAGCCACCACTTGGATCGGTGGGTCAACGTCCACGCCTGCCTGTTACATTCTCTCTGTTTCCACTTATAAAGAGAGGGGAAGGGAAGATTGCAACGAAGAACATAAGTGGTGTATCGAATGGAACGAAAGCGGAGCGTAGACTTTTTGAGGGAGTATTTTGAGGAAGTATGTCATGCCAGTGTAGAGAGTATGAGTCATGTGAATTAGATGTCCAAATTAATGGATGGATATTGACAAGATTTACTTTGAAGGCCTGAAAGTTACAGACATTCGAGATGGTGTGTATTTTTGTTGGAAATATGGGTACAGGAATAAGTGACAATTATTGTCAGTGGGTAATTTAATTATTTATTTATTTACACAATTACGTTGCAATTAGGCAAATTTCCTGGTGGCAACGGTCAGGTTAGGTCAAAGATAACTACTAACAACGAAAATTACATACGAACACATAAAAACAGATAAGAGACAAAATATTTTTACATAATGACACTTCCACATCACATACAAACAAACTTCCACATCACATACAAAATGCCGTCCGCATCACATACAAACAATATTTTCAAAACTACAATGAAGTTTATTACCCAATGGCTACTTTACATTTCAAATTAAAACTTCTAAAATTGGATGGAAAGGGCTCAAACAAACCTCCAGACAGCTTGTTCCAATCAATAAAAGTTCTATTTAAAAAAGAGTATTTTTTCTTATTGGTTTTTTGAGTCCTTATTTTTATTTTGTGGCGATGGTCGTTTTTTCCCTTAAAGTTAGGCCTTTCTATCCCTTGCCATAAATCTTCCCACGCTTCGTCCTTTTTAACAATTCTATACATCGCACCTAACCTACTCCTTTTTCTGCTATTTTTCAAACTCTCCCATTTCAGTATATCTAACATTTCTGTGACACTATCTGTTCTTTTGTACCTTCCGAGTACATATCTTGCTGCCTTTCTTTGAACTTTTTCTATCTTTTTAATATGTCCCACCTCATATGGATCCCATACTATGGAGGAATGTTTAACGAATGTATATAAAAGTTTAATGTACCGAAAGATGGTTAGAATTTATTATTATTACGTCTTTTGAAGGTTAATAAGAGTAAGATATGAAATAAGAATTATAGAGCGTTTGGTATATTGAGAATACCTGGAAAGTATTCGGTGAAATGTTGCTTGCAAAATATGGAGAGTAACACTGACGTATCGGTGGAACTTGTGCGGGCTGCACTTCACCAATTACTTAATAAATTAATAGAAGTGAAAAACAAAGTGTATTATGAGATTTTGACTAATCCATACGACAAGGAAAACAAGAATGTGGAAGGTTTTGACAGAATGTGAAGTGAGTCATTGAATATAGTGAAATCGAAGTGCGAAACATAGTGGTTGCGACCATGAGTGTGTGGACTAAAATAGTATGCTAAACTAAGATATGTAATTTCATCATGTATGGCCACCGTTTTATGTACCCAAGTGCAGTGCGTGACATGCGCCTTCAGAGATTTAGCATTTGTAATGATTGGCTATGTCAATGCACACATTTTCTATATGTTCCCGATGCAACGCTTCTGTTTGAGAACCCAATATAACTGTACGTGCTATAAACGTATACCTTTGGAGGGGCACAATTTAACTGCATACAATAGTAAATAAGATTACTTTTAATTTGCATGGCAGACTTTTCTGCTTTCGCGCCTAGTTTGCTTGCGAAAGATGACAGAAGTGTAGAGATTAAAAGATTTACGAATGCTGGGTTAAAAGCATTGATATTTTTTAGATTTCGCCAGGGGCGAAATGGTATCAATGGAAGCAATTAGAGTACACTCATTTCCAGTTCATTGCGTGGAAGTGACATTAGGGTAAGCCAGAGAAGTGTCAATGTCTTTGCTATTAATATTTTATGGATATCCGACTGAACAATGAACATCAAATTGCTCAAAACGGAGTTAAAATTCCTTTAAAAATGTGTAGCGAAAACGCTAAATTGCAGGAAAACCTTAAATGTCATTATGAATTTCGATTTAATAACGTGGTTATAAGGTACTTGGGGATTAAATTCCAAAGAAACTGCGGGAGATGCCGCAACAGTAACTTTTAACGGAGTCATCCGCTAATGTGCATTTTAATGCAACAATTTCAGAGCGTAAAAATCATTCGCCTTGACTGGGACTCGAACCCAGATCCCTCAATATCCGGTCGAGTGCTCGGCCGAGTGTCGGTCGAGTGCTAAAGCACTCGACCGGATATTGAGGGATCTGGGTTCGAGTCCCAGTCAAGGCGAATGATTTTTACGCTCTGAAATTGTTGCATTACTTGGGGATTGTTAGTGTGAGAAATAATCATTGAATACTTTAAAAAAATTTACTCTGTAAATATTAAAATTAGAAATACGTATTTACATTTTGTGGGGTAGTGTGGTGAATGGATTGGCTATGAAAGAATATCGATTGGATTCACAGTAATGAAATAAGTGTTTTTCGCTAGTTTGGTCATGCTGGAAGAATGGGCGAGAGAAGAATCATCAAGCAGGTATATGAGAGTAGAGCTGATGGCTTGAAAGAAAGTTGTAGCGTACTATTCTCGCACCAATTTGGCTAAGGTTTTACCAAATAAACATATTTCAATTCTTAACAGATGGTAAATCTTTTTTTCCTTGCTCCATTTCAAACAGCGGAGTTCATAGTTTACTACTTAGCATCACAATCCTAGAGCAGTGATAATGCTTTCTTAACGCGGTTATTTTTTTGGAGGCATCTTGAAAAACTCTGTATCCTTCATTGGTGTTTCCTCCAATGATACACCGCCATCGGAGGAAAATACACTCCCACTCTTTTGGTAATTGCTTGCTCTGGCGAAGACTTCGATTCTATTTTCATGTTTTCTGGGAATTTAACTTAATTTGGTCCTTGTTAGATGCTAAAACCTCACTTCACCTATGACGCTGAGCAATGGTACTAAATTCGCTGAGCATTCTAACTGCATGTTTATTACCACTTTCCTATTTTTCCTTGCCTATACTACTGTTTTCGTGTTTATTTCTTCTAGAGAAGTGAATAATATCTTTTAATTCAGAAAATATTCACTCTAGCTATTCAAACTCTTTTTAATTGAGTCGCTCAATGCAGCAGAAATATGTGCCTGCGTTCCGAGAGCGGTTTTTCTATTAATTTCGACTCAGAGGTGTGTATTGTTCAACGTGCCAGATAACTTGAACACTACAGGCTGAAGGAAGCGATTTCTTTACCCGGATCGTAATTGCAATGAGATAGCGCACCAGTAAAGGCTGGTGATTAGCTTAAACAGGCTCACATGATTCACTTATAACAATCATGTTCATACTATCCTTCACTCCAGCGACTATATGACAGTACTCCAGGAAGTGGCTACTAGTTCATTGTAATTGTGTAAAAAATCTGTAGCCACCTAGCTCATTCTTGCAGGATCAGGGGATATTTCCGTGATTAATCAACTTTTACGCAGTAGGCAAAAAGCACCTGCATAGTACCGAGCACATATAGACGACTGTAAATGGAAAAATAATAATGGTCGTTATTGCAGATAATTTTATTAGACCTCTTCAAAAAACCCTGTGATATATTCTCGATCCTGACAGTTATTGCATTCTTGCAGAACTATGTCCTCCAAAGCTTTAAATTCACATAACTGAAATCTGTACAGTTACCTGCAGTCGAGCACGTTCGCATCATGAGCAAAGCATTCATAAACATGTGAGCCACGGACTAACTTTTGGTCATTCTTATTTCCCCCCCCCCCGCCGCGACGTCTTGCAGACGGAGGAAGTGACGTACGCGGAGCTGAGCTTGGTGGCGGCCGGCGTCTCCCCGTCTGCGGCGGTGGAGCACCAGGCGTCGACGGCGCGCCCCGATGCTACAATCTACGCCCAGATCGACCACTCGAGGCGTCCGCCACTCCTCGCCGCCTCCTCGCCCGCCGCCACGCCCGCCACCCCACCCACACCCATCTCCGCCTTCTCCATCCCCACGCTGTGCCTGGCAGATCCGACGGTGCCCCGGGAGATCGTGACGGTCAGGACCCCGCTCATTTCCAGCCAGCAGGAGAGCTGCGTCTAGAAGGGAGGCGCGGTACCTTAAGGTCTCCACCCACACACACACAGCCGAGGGTTCTGTCACGAGGACACCCTCCGGCAGTGCACTGGCATGCGTGCATCCAAATAACCAATGTCATCATCTCTCCTCCTCCCAGTGCCCCGCCAGCATTCTTCTCCGACTGTCTGCCAGAGCGATCCCTCCAAGCCCCCAACCACTTGAACCCAACATTAAGCAAGAAGGCACGCCCACCAACCTTCCCCGCTCCCTTCAAACTCCAGCTCCCCAAGAACATAATAATTCGAACGAGGGCACTGGCAATCTCCGAGTACCCGGGAGGGAACCGATGTTGTGGAGCAACATCCTCGTTGTCGTTTTGAGTGGGGGAGGGGAAGGTTTTGTATAAATTGCCGAAATGAGCGCATTGCATAGTGGTGTGTAATTTGTGGAGTCGTTGAAATTATTTTTTCCCGGGATAAACATTTCGCGATAACATCGCCAACCAGAGTAAAGTCCGCGGTGGGCCGTCATTACTTCACTTCTGCTCCACAGAGAGGCAAACGCTGTAAAGAGATTAATCCGTGGCATTGCAAAGACTTAAAAAGCAACGTCCCAAAACATCTAAGGAATTCCCAAAAGAAAGAAACGGTTATCTTCATGATAGAACTGGGGAAAGGGTTCGGGATTGCAGGCTTTTTTGCGTCTCTGTGCGCGCATGTGTGTGTATGCATATACACATATATGTGTATAACTATGTATATATGTGTGTACATGAATATGTATGTATTGTGTATGTGTATATGTATGTATGTATTTGTGTGTGTATATATACACACACACTCATATACGCATATGCATATATGTATATAGATATAACAATATAATCCAAATGTAGGTAGGTGTAACTCTGTGAGAAATTGAAAAACAACTGGAAGATGAATAAATTTGGAAGTCTCAGCTCCAACTCACTGCTAACAAGGAAAGATGAATTTTACGTTTTCAAAATGAAATAGAATTTCGAGCGATGAAATGTTTCCTATGAAGGAATAATGTGTGTGTATAGATTTGTTCCTGTATGCGGTATCTTCTGGTGTATTTGTACGTTTTTAAGACTGTGTGGATGTTTGTTCGTATGCTTATACATAGGCAAAAACTTCTGCAGAGAATGGATGACAGAATCATATCAGGCCCTTATCGCTGAGGACCAGCCATTTGTCAAGGAATTATTGCAATGGGTATGAGTCAAACCCTGGCAGATAGCGTTTCATAATGAACAACGGTCGGTGGTACAGTCATGGCGATGCTGTTACAGTTTAGATTGTTTAGGATGACCCCGTACTAGCCCAGGAATTATATCAACAAGATTTGTAGAAGAGAGAAACGTCATATTTGATCAGTTGACGAAAATGATTATATCATTTGAAGATATAGCTTTCAATGGCGATGTTGTGAGGTATTCGGAAAGATTGTCTATCATAGAGTTATAACTATGACAATTTCTCCACAAGTGTCGAGAAGCAGCGTGGGATTTCTCTGTCGCTTTCCCTCATATTGATGTATGCAAACTGACGGAATTATTTGTGACTCAATGTAAAGCGCCAACAATGAAATTTAAAACTCATCTTAATGTTATTAAAAAATACGCAGAATCCGTGACCTCCAGAAAATGTATTAAGGTGCGCAATACTAAAATTCAGCATGCTATACGTCAAGTGATCGACTGAAGGATATCAGTGCATTGGGCCCCAGATACGCGCAAGCCTAAGTTTTTGTGCACTTGATTGAATTTAAAAAAGCACGTTACCAATTTTTTGCGATGAATTAACCTATCTATCGAAACACTATCATTGCGTCTCATAGCATTCTAATTAAAGCATTATAATTAATCTCATCTAGCTTAATTAGTAACATTCGATGTTCAGACGATAAATTAGGTGACCTAACATCATTCATTTACGATAGGATTATTTCCAGTGCTGCAGACCAAACCATGCGCCAGCAGTTGAAATACTTTGAATTTGTAAATTAGAAGTAACAGTATTTTATGAGCCAGGAAATGTCTATTTTCTCATAAGCGTCAACGCTTGAAAGATAATTTGAAAAGTCGCAATGGCATCAGTTTGCTAAAAGCTCTGACCAACATCATGTTTCTCTAAGCAAATTCGAAATTACGATAAATCCACTAATTAGTTAAAACATATATAAAATGTGCATGAGATGGTATTCAAGCCAAAGTTCCAATACAAGAGAGTCGATATTTTCGTCCTAAAACCGTTTCATCGTCAAGCCACAGTTTCCCATTCCCAGAAACATGACCCTGGTTCCAAGATACTGTAGTACCGAGTGGCGATTGTGTTGAGATTCTTCTATGGACGGTCATATGTCCAAATCAATTATGGTTCTCTGCCATTATTCTTATCTCCATATGGCTTGAAAAATGTCACACTGAAGTTGCTTACAAATTTAAAATTATTTGAAATAGCTTAGCAGAATCAACAGCTGATTTCAATACCCAGAGCGGACATCAAGTCTCCTCCCTTCCTCCTTTTGCTGAAGTTCAAAGGCAGTCCGAGGCCACTTTCCAAACTAGTTTCTACCTTCCAGGAATGTAGTGAAATCTTGTGGTGGAAAAACGAGCTAATCGAGTCAAACAGAAATCTTATTTGCGGCTGTTGGATAAAGTTCAGATGTGATTTGATATAATGTGAAATTACCCTGATTTCGGATTGAGTAGTCAAAAGTGTAATTACAGGTGAAAAATGCATATCGCGGATTCTTGCTTGCTTGCTTCCCGAGCATTAAAAAATTCTGCTCCTGGGTCCAGTTTAGAGTGACAATACCGGTATAATTATGGATGACCTTATTTTATTGATACTTCGGTTACGTGTACAGAAAGTTCATTTTGCTTAGCTACTCCTGCCTGGATACCCTGGTAAGGATCACAAATGACAATTTTGGCGCGTGTTCTTGGTAAACTATTCTTTACAAGAGGGAAAAAGACAATAAATTATGATCCATCCGGAGGAAATGCGTGGAATGCTATGACAACGGGGACCCAGGAGTATAAATTTAGAATTTAGGGCCAATCGCTCCCTTAAACCATACATATTCCATTAATCCAACTACTCCGTTTCCTCCAAGAATTGTGAAAGCTGTGAAGAACCCAGCTTATTTTCAATAAATTAGGAACTTAACGCCTTGTTTTAGTGCTAATGTATGTATACTTTGTCCTAGCTCTTACAAAAAGTTCCACCTCCAAATTTTGTCCAAGTGGTTTGGTCTGCAGGAGAGCATGGCCTTGCAAACGTAATGGCCTTTGTAAGGTAATGTTCTCTCTACGCCTCCGTGGTCTCGTAATCTTACTCAGGAAAAAAATAATTGTATTAATAATGACCGTGACGGAGCGGCATTCGTAAAAAACATCCGATGGTCCAGAGATAAAGAGATGGAAAACAGCGAGGTTAGCCAGTGAAAAAATTCTTCACGAATTTTTTTCTCTCCGGAATAAATTTTTAATGAATGCACTAGCCCTTTCACTCTTCGGTAGTTCTCAATGATTTCCTAGACGTGTCCCATTCATTCATATATCTTCAACTCAAATGTGAATTGATACAGGAATGAAAAAGGGATCGACAACATTCCGAGGAAGAGAAAAAGTTCATTTCTCTCATCGTTTAACCATTACCCGTTCGTTACTCAATGAATCTTTTCAACGTGTTCCCTCATTAGACAAATCATGCTGCGGAAACACTTTCCATGTTACCTCTAACAGAAGAATCCGAGGGTCGATGTAAATCAATACATCGCAAAGTGAATTAACTAAAATAAAATGCATTTAATGTACAAATTATTAACAATTAGGGTACCACTTGACGGGTTGAATTCATATCATGTTGAGTCTCATGGCATGTTTCCCACGTCAATTTTACGTAGTCGAGGGAATTAACTATTAATGAACTGCCCTACTTTTTCCGCTGGCATGAGAGAAACAGAGTTTTTTGATGATTTTCGTAGTTAGTGCGTTCAATTTGGCATTTAACAATTCAGCGAATAACTAGAGACGATTTAGCGGTCATCAAACTAAATTCCATCTCTGTGACAAATGTTAGATCAATACAGGTCACAGCACCACGAATGCCCTCGAGGTGACGACTGACTAGAGCAATTTTAGATGGCCAGTCGTGCGTACCCGACACGCCCCAACTCTCGAAGAGGGCATATCATTATTCAATTTGATGAATGACTTAAAATTTCGAAGCAAATGCAGGTCTGGAACTTCAGTTTAAACTAGTAATTCTGCGGCACATCGACCGGAAAATTTACTGAGGGCTATTTTCCTTTCGCGTGTAAATAAACCCATGCTCTGAGACTGGTCGTCATGGAATTGCGAAGGGTTTAGCCGTTGAGATTTGTATTTTAAAATGTTTAGCAAATGCGCCACTGTTGCATATAATATTAATAAATATATTTCCCGGGTTAAAACGGGACATCTAATATGAATTATAAGTAGGAAAATACGTTGTGCGCTATTTTTTCAATTTTCGCGCTACTGTTAGCCGATTCTTCAAACTTTGTTTCTACGGATCACAGCTAGCGCGAGGAAAGTGAATGTTAATTAACACTGAGAATATGTGAAATCGTCCAGCCATATCATTGAAAACTATTAAATTTAGACTTTTAAAAAACGTATTTTCTTGTGACTTCAATTCATGGGTTCCAATTAGCAGTGAACTTTTAGCTTCTTGTGTGTATTTTCATTGCATTAAAAAAATTTAATTTTCAACCTGCCAACAAAGATTTTTGAAGGTCAGTCCTGTATATAGAGAGAAATACTTTTTTTATCTTATTCACTTCTTGTGGCATTGAAAAATGTTTAACTATTGAAATAATAATAATACTTTAAAATGGCTGTTCCCTTCTTAATGACATTTATGGAAAAAACAATAGAAATATCAGAGCATCATCATATAGTGGAGTGAAAGTTTTGTACTTCAAGTTTTTAATGTCAACATATCTCCTCCAATATCACCCTTCTAAATGAAACAAAAAGTGTACCTATAGTAATCACTATGTCTTGAATTTTGCGCTTTAAAATAAACGTTATTATGGTATTAATGACGAAGAAAATTAGTCATTGTTGATTGACCTGAGTTTTATTTTTCTCGAAGACAACATGAAAGGTAAGGAAAAAAATGTGATTTGACCGAGTGAGTGTTTTCTTTTTTTTGTGTGTGGTTGTGAAAAAGTGTACCAGATTCAAAACGTATACGTTCAGAGTGGAGTAAAAAGAGTTGAGGCTCCAAACATGTAGTTAGCTTAACGTGCGTAAACTCTCCCTTGAATATCATTCTGTTGCAGGGTATATGGGATGTGCATACTTCGGGAATCATAAATAACTGCCTTTGATGCAGCTTTCCATTCGTGTGAAACAAAAAATATACTATTTCTTTCCGTTCATTTTTCCCCTGCAGCAACTAAGAACAATTGCTCACAAAATTTCAGTGTACATGTATTTCGTGAGGGATTACTCGTAGTAGAGCTATAAAGGATATAAGAGATTACGAATAATTACCCGGAGGGTAATAACTTTTTCAAATTCGATGGATATTTTTTTGTCTCAGTAGTGAAATGGGATCGTGTGTGTTTAATGTTCAATGCCGAGGGGAAATGGAAAAGTGATCTGGGTGTGAATGTTTTCCTGGCAATCTGAAAGAACGAAAGACAACTTGGCTGTTTCGTGTTTCCTGTGAAAATATTCGTCTTTCTCACTTGGTTTTTTTATGTCTGTCGTTGGTGTTCGACGTACAACGATGGCGAGAAATGTCAAACTTGAACCCAATGGCTGCGTATGGAGTGAAAAGACTTCTCTGGAGCTGATCGCCATGGCGCAAGTGAAATCAATAATTAATAATAACTGTAACATAAAGAATGTGTAATTGTATAAAAGTTAATCGGTGACCTACTACGAAATTAACCGCTATCGTCATTGATTTCGTGGCAATCACAGCCCGGGATATCCCCCCCCCCCCGTCTTCCTCGCAAGCGCCAATTTTCAATATTCCTCGCAAACTTGAGCTGGTTACTTTGACTGATCTAGGGCACAAAGTGTGGGGCAAAAATGAGGATTTGATACTTTTAATGTTTTTGTCGTACATATTATTTCACATGTCAATATTATGCTGCATGGTGCAAGGAGTTGATTTTTTAAATTATTTTTTGAATGTTCACAAAAAAGTGCAACAGCGATATCGAAAAGAGTAGGGTTTTGCATGGTAACGGACAAATTTGCGAGGAAAATAATTGGTTGCCAAGGAGGGGATCCCGTTTAGGGGTATGATTAATAGAAAAATTTAAGAAAATATAAAAGGAGGCGCGGGTGCCGGAACGGAAGTTGGCGTATATGTCAACGTGAAGGGAATGTTATGCGGGACTATTTATTGTTTGTCTGATTGCCAAAATATTTCATGATTTAATAACAGAAAAATGGTATTCTCTCTACTTCTGGGTGTGTGATTAAATGAAAATCATTTTATGTATTAAAAACTAACCCATAATGGTAAGTGTACATGCTAAAACTGCATGCTGATGATGGTGACGAGATGTTGGCCATGATGATTGATTTTGTCAAAATTTTTATTGTGGTGGACGGAGGTTGTGAAAATCGAAAATGAAAAATAAAGAGAGTTGGTTGAAATTGGGACTCTGTGAATTAAATTGTGTCTGTGCGTTTTTCCAAAACCTATCGATAAATATATGTACAAGATTCGAAGAGAAATAATTAATTTACATTGTGATCTGTTTCGAATAAAGACTAATATGGCAATTACTTAAAAACTTCAGGTATTTGTTGCGTGATAACGAAATTTATCAAAAGTACTTGCGTTGCCCAAGGACTAGCAAATCAATCTTAATCGTTTATTCAAGCATCAACATCTTACGTTAAATGTACAACTCAATGTACCCCTCCATTGTTCATTATTTGCTACAAATAATTTCAACGCTTAGGCGTCATCATCAGGTACCTGGTGATGACGCCTAGCCGTCGGAACTAGTAGTACCAAGATAAAGAACGCCAGAGGGATACATTATGTTCTTCATTTAATGAATATGAGCTTCCACAAGGTTGAGCCAGAAACTATCCAATGCCGAATATGCATCGTAGCTTAACGTGCATGCTACAAATATATCTGATGCTTTTGAATTTCGAAAGTATTATGCGTTATTTGAGGGCCACGTATTTATTTCTAATTTAAATGGTTGTCTTTCGCAAAATATTTGCTTGAACAAAGTTGATTGAGAGATGGGATTAATTCACATTTATGAGGACATTTTGGATTACTTTGTAGCAAAACCATACCATATATTTATGATGAACAGCAACTTCTCATAATTTTTTGACAGGTCCCAAGATTGATTATATTATAACAATTCGCATGATACTGAAGTGTCTCGCGAATTATAGTCATGAAAGCATGCATAAACTTAAACCAATATGCTAAATTGTGCCAAAATACACGTACATTGTAACACCTATTTTGGGGATTCAGTAGTGGTGTATGAATCAAAATCATACGCTTCACCATACACGTGTATTGCGGAGCGTCTTACTTTGCGGCTCGGTACTTACAGAGTATTACCTTTCGCCTCTTATTTTATCCCACGTCATTTTCAATGCAGAAGCGCAGTCAATTCTATATGGATTTGTAATTCATACAAGGATAGCAAGAGTCAGCCGGATTTTTGCCTATTACCCCAGGCATGGAGGCGCGCTGGTGCGCGGGAAGCGGCCCTTAGCGTGGCCCGAAATAGCCATGGTCGGCTGCTCTCCCTCCCAGGCGATGTCTTTACGACCAACCAGGGCCCTCCCTGCGTTTTGATGGCACTGCGACGGCCAGGGTTCCTACATGGCAGGGTTCGGTGGAAAGGGTGTGGAATATCGCCACACCCCTCGCATTTGATGAGGGACGGGGTGGGCGGAGGGGAGGCTTACCTGGAGGAACGCTGGCTGCAAGCTACAACCAATGGCTTGCTTGGTCAGCCCCGCTTCGAGCTGACTCCCGGAGAAATTAACTACATACTCCGCCGTTAGATGGCGGCGACCATGGCCTGTCCCCCGGCTCACTGTGACGTAGCCCGAAACTTGCCCCCTTATCTCCTCCATTCCAATCCGCTCCCCCCCGGGTCATCCTCCGGGCAGAGTGGACTTTTTATGGCGCAACGCCCAGAATACTCGTCTTTCTCGCAATGAAGCGGGGGGGGGGGTCTGTGATGGGTTCTTTGGGGCTTGCGGGGAACAGCTTTGAGCGGGCGTTTTCTGATGAAATAGTGGACGATAATTATAACCTAATTAAAAAGCATGGAGTTTCTAATTTTTACTAAATAATTTTCTCGACTGGTTAAGGAAAAAGCTATACCGAAGCTTATTTATTTACTCCAGTAAGTATTTTTGAAATTCGAATCCTAATTGTTAGGGTCGAAATGACAGGGAGTCAAAGTGTCCCTTAAACGTACTTATTTCAATCAAACAGAAAATGAATAAACATGTTTTAACTTTCTGTCAAGGATAACATAAATTTGAAGCAGGTGTCTTCAGCATGAGTTTAAAATGTATTTTCAGCTGCATCATAACGCAGCAGTTACTTATTTCCTAAGGTGCAGTCTAGTACATCGTCTTTCATTCATTTAGATCAGTGTAAAATGCATGCAATAAAATAAAGCTATTCAATCCCAAAGCGTTGAGGCTAGAAAGTGACAGTCTAGTTTATTCTAACACACTTCCATTGCTCTCCCGTATTGTACGTGAGGAGAGCGAGTCCTTGATATTGCTTGTTGTGGGATTTATTTTTCAAATTTCATATTCATGATCCAATGACATAAGTTGGAGGACAAATTATTGACGAGACCTCGGTGCTGAAATAATTGGCTCTGAATTTATTTAATTACATCGACCTAGCATTAAATTGTCTTCCCTCGACTCCTGAAGTCTGTATGTGGCACTTTTCGCTTCGTCGTAACATTTTGTATCGAATCGGGTGGCTCTGCGTTTAGCATTCCTGAACCTTCTTCATTTCCTGAAGGGGACATTTTTTCCTCGGGTCCCATTCGCTACATGCATAATATAAACGGAGCGCCCCGAGGGCACGGAGCCAATTCTTGGGTGCCCCATCGCGTGGTAGCTTACTTGGGGAAAACAGACCACGAGCAGGGGGGATATAAAGAATTGCACATTCATCAAAAGTTTAGGAAAATGTAGCGATAAAGCAGTGATGGAGGGACGCCACTTTTTAGAGGGACCCCACGCAGAGTGTACAGCGAGCATATGGGAATCTCAAGAAACACTGATTTCATGATTGAATAGAAGACGGCCCTCAGATTCGTGAATATTTCGTAGGGATGAAGAGAAAGAGTCACTTATTTACTACAGATTTGAAATGAGAGCGTTTGGATATGCGAAGGTTCAGGAGAAGAATGAACATGTTGCAAAGATATCAAATGTGCTGTTTTTCATCCGGCTTGTAAGATATGAATCAGACACAAATAAGCAGGACGGGCTATTGCCACAAAATAAGACAGACTGCAGAGAATGGATAGAATCAAGAATTCATTACTTCAACACACAATTCACGAGAGCAACTCAAGCGACTCAACTTCGCTTTGACCGGGATCACGGTCAATGCGAATGATTTTAACGCTCTGAAATTGTTGCGTTATAATGTGCACTTAGGGGATGACTCGGTTAAAAGTTACTGCTGCGGCACCCACCGCAGTTTCTTGGAATTACATGAATGGTGTGCCTGGCACTCTCACACTTGCCCTTTCGGTGGCTCACGGGGTGAGATAAGTTTTTTGAAGTAACGGTGTTGTATGTATGGTGACCTTTTAACCCATGCCTTTTATAATTGGAGTCCATCTTTTTTTGTGATCTTGAAACCGCTAGCATACTAATTCTGATTTTCCTAATGATAAATAATTATCATAAATAAAGCATGCGCAAACGTCATGATTTCCGAGGTCTTTTGCTTTTTCTTGTCGTGGAGGGAGTTCATTTGAAAATTATGAGAAAGAAATCTGTGTTGAAAAGACCAAAAACCAGTGAGGACGGATAATGATGTCGATATTGTAGCACGCGGAAACAATGGAAAGTGACGCGCGCAGTAATGGTGCGCGTAGGGGCTATCGACGGAAGGGAAAGTGCGGGAGAAGGTGAAGAGGGAAAGGCGCGAAGGACAGCGGTGAGGACCCGAGGCAAGGGGGCGCGGTCGAAGGTGGACGGAGGGAGGGGGGAGAGAGCCAGGCGGGACGGGCGGTTCCCCCTCCCCTAATTGATTTCCCCTCGGAAGGTAGGAGGGGGGATGGAGGGGGGAAGCGGAGAAACGATCTCAAGTTTCGATGATTCCCAACAAATCCTGCGAGTGGGAAACAATCTCACGGCGGAGAGGCGAGTTAGGGCCGGCTCCTTATCTCGAGCGCCTCCTTATTTCCCCCTTGGCCTTGCACAATATCCCTTTCGCTAGCGGCCAACCAAGCGCCTCCTCGCTCCCCCCGTCACTTCGTCCCCGTCCCGCCCCCTCGACGTATCGCTTTGGACGTTATCTCGTCGAACGAAAGCGACGGGATTGCCACTCACACCCCCTGGAATGGAGAGGGGAGGCGTCTGCCACAACGTCCAACAGCTTCCCTCCTCCTCACTCAGAATACGGAGAAAATGTTGATTTTGTAGAATGTTTCCTTCGGCTGAAGTGTTAAATTACCCCATAACTTCCGAGTTGAGCTTATGTTTTACCAATTGGTAAGCGAAATATAAAATGTGAACGTGACTTTCAAGATAGTTACAGATCGGCACAATGAGCTACCGGCACATGGAGTGCGTGAAGAGGAAAATTTCTCAGGGTGTTTAGGGTAGGGTCGATTAGACGGAGAATATAGATGGATATTTGCAGTAAAATGTTTATCATTTTAGCCACAACGCCACAAATAACATATAATATATAAATATATATATATATATATATATATATATATATATATATATATATATAAAAACACAGATGTAGATTTTTAGAATATAGAGACACAAAGAAAGGACACTCACAATTTGTTATTTTACGTTTCGACAGCACGGCTGTCGTCTTCAGATCTTCGTCGTGATTCTGAAGACGACAGCCGTGCTGTCGAAACGTAAAATAACAAATTGTGAGTGTCCTTTCTTTGTGTCTCTATATTCTAAAAATCTACATCTGTGTTTTTATATATTTGTGTGTCGCCGATGAGCGTTCCATTTCGAAGATATTTTATATATATATATATATATATATATATATATATATATATATAACATAAAATATCCCCCCCTTTGGGTTCTAGTTGAAAATCTCACTCGACACAAATCAAACAAAAATGTTTCCATGCTGTGTATTGTTGTTCATTTTCATGAAATAAACAAAATAAAACCAAGAATTAATACTGAAAGACAAGAAATGAGCATAAAAGATGCTTCAGCGCAAGTGTTAATGTTACTAAAAGAGCCCAAATTTCTAAAAATATTGCGAAAAACAACAATCTTCTGTTTTAGAGTGAATGTTTGAGGTGTATAGAAGGCATTTATTTCATTTTTAGAAATTTTAATTTTTCACATTTCTCCATGAAAAGTGCCAATTACCCTTCCTTTGGGTTCTAGGTGAAAATCTCACTCCATAAAAATCAAACAAAAATGTTTCCATGGTGTGTATTGTGAATCATTTTCATCAAATAAACAAAATAAAACCCAGAATAAATCCTGAAAGACAAGAAATGAGCATAAAATATGCTTCAGCGCAAGTGTTAATGTTAGTAAAAGACCCCAATTTCTAAAAATATTGCGAAAAACAACAATCTTCTGTTTTAGAGTGAATGTTTGAGGTGTATAGAAGGCATTTATTTCATTTTTAGAAATTTTAATTTTTCACATTTCTCCATGAAAAGTGCCAATACCCCTTCCTTTGGGTTCTAGGTGAAAATCTCACTCGACACAAATCAAACAAAAATGTTTCCATGGTGTGTATTGTTGTTCATTTTCATCAAATAAACAAAATTATAACCCAGAATAACTCCTGAAAGACAAGAAATGAGCATAAAAGATGCTTCAGCGCAAGAGTTAATGTTAGAAAAGAGCCCAAATTTCTAAAAATATTGCCAAAAAAAAAACAATCTTCTGTTTTAGAGTGAATGTTTGAGGTGTATAGAAGGCATTTAATTCATTTTTAGAAATTTTAATTTTTCACATTTCTCCATGAAAAGTGCCATTACCCCTTCCTTTGGGTTCTAGGTGAAAATCTCACTCGACACTAATCAAACAAAAATGTTCCCATGGTGTGTATTGTTGTTCATTTTCATCAAATAAACAAAATTAAAACCCAGAATAAATCCTGAAAGACAAGAAATGAGCATAAAATATGCTTCAGCGCAAGTGTTAATGTTAGTAAAAGACCCCAATTTCTAAAAATATTGCGAAAAACAACAATCTTCTGTTTTAGAGTGAATGTTTGAGGTGTATAGAAGGCATTTATTTCATTTTTAGAAATTTTAATTTTTCACATTTCTCCATGAAAAGTGCCAATACCCCTTCCTTTGGGTTCTAGGTGAAAATCTCACTCGATAAAAATCAAACAAAAATGTTTCCATGGTGTGTATTGTGAATCATTTTCATCAAATAAACAAAATAAAACCCAGAATAAATCCTGAAAGACAAGAAATGAGCATAAAATATGCTTCAGCGCAAGTGTTAATGTTAGTAAAAGACCCCAATTTCTAAAAATATTGCGAAAAACAACAATCTTCTGTTTTAGAGTAAATGTTTGAGGTGTATAGAAGGCATTTATTTCATTTTTAGAAATTTTAATTTTTCACATTTCTCCATGAAAAGTGCCAATACCCCTTCCTTTGGGTTCTAGGTGAAAATCTCACTCGATAAAAATCAAACAAAAATGTTTCCATGGTGTGTATTGTGAATCATTTTCATGAAATAAACAAAATAAAACCAAGAATTAATACTGAAAGACAAGAAATGAGCATAAAAGATGCTTCAGCGCAAGTGTTAATGTTACTAAAAGAGCCCAAATTTCTAAAAATATTGCGAAAAACAACAATCTTCTGTTTTAGAGTGAATGTTTGAGGTGTATAGAAGGCATTTATTTCATTTTTAGAAATTTTAATTTTTCACATTTCTCCATGAAAAGTGCCAATACCCCTTCCTTTGGGTTCTAGGTGAAAATCTCACTCGATAAAAATCAAACAAAAATGTTTCCATGGTGTGTATTGTGAATCATTTTCATCAAATAAACAAAATAAAACCCAGAATAAATCCTGAAAGACAAGAAATGAGCATAAAATATGCTTCAGCGCAAGTGTTAATGTTAGTAAAAGACCCCAATTTCTAAAAATATTGCGAAAAACAACAATCTTCTGTTTTAGAGTGAATGTTTGAGGTGTATAGAAGACATTTATTTCATTTTTAGAAATTTTAATTTTTCACATTTCTCCAAGAAAAGTGCCAATACCCCTTCCTTTGGGTTCTAGGTGAAAATCTCACTCGATAAAAATCAAACAAAAATGTTTCCATGGTGTGTATTGTGAATCATTTTCATCAAATAAGCAAAATAGAACCCAGAATAAATCCTGAAAGACAAGAAATGAGCATAAAATATGCTTCAGCGCAAGTGTTAATGTTAGTAAAAGACCCCAATTTCTAAAAATATTGCGAAAAACAACAATCTTCTGTTTTAGAGTGAATGTTTGAGGTGTATAGAAGGCATTTATTTCATTTTTAGAAATTTTAATTTTTCACATTTCTCCATGAAAAGTGCCAATACCCCTTCCTTTGGGTTCTAGGTGAAAATCTCACTCGATAAAAATCAAACAAAAATGTTTTCATGGTGTGTATTGTTGTTCATTTTCATCAAATAAACAAAATAAAACCCAGAATAAATCCTGAAAGACAAGAAATGAGCATAAAATATGCTTCAGCGCAAGTGTTAATATTAGTAAAAGACCCCAATTTCTAAATATATTGCGAAAAACAACAATCTTCTGTTTTAGAGTGAATGTTTGACGTGTATAGAAGGCATTTATTTCATTTTTAGAAAATTTAATTTTTCACATTTTTCCATGAAAAGTGCCAATACCCCCATTTGGGTTCTAGGTGAAAATCTCACTAGACACAAATCAAACAAAAATGTTTCCATGGTGTGTATTGTTATTCATTTTCATCAAATAAACAAAATAAAACCCAGAATTAATCCCCAAAGACAAGAAATGAGCATAAAAGATGCTTCAGCGCAAGTGTTAATGTTACTAAGAGAGCCCAAATTTCTAAAAATATTGCAAAAAACAACAATCTTCTGTTTTAGAGTGAATGTTTGAGGTGTATAGAAGGCATTTATTTCATTTTTAGAAAATTTAATTTTTCACATTTTTCCATGAAAAGTGCCAATACCCCCCCTTTGGGTTCTAGGTGAAAATCTCACTCGACACAAATCAAACAAAAATGTTTCCATGGTGTGTATTGTTGTTCATTTTCATCAAATAAACAAAATAAAACCCAGAATTAATCCCGAAAGACAAGAAATGAGCATAAAAGATACTTCAGCGCAGGTGTTAATGTTACTAAGAGGGACCAAATTTCTAAAAATATTGCTAAAACAACAATCTTCTGTTTTAGAGTGAATGTTTGAGGTGTATCGAAGGCATTTATTTCATTTTTAGAAAATTTAATTTTTCACATTTTTCCATGAAAAGTGCCAATACCCCCCCCTTTGGGTTCTAGGTGAAAATCTCACTCAACACAAATCAAACAAAAATGTTTCCATGGTGTGTATTGTTATTCATTTTCATCAAATAAACAAAATAAAACCCAGAATTAATCCCCAAATACAAGAAATGAGCATAAAAGATGCTTCAGCGCAAGTGTTAATGTTACTAAGAGAGCCCAAATTTCTAAAAATATTGCAAAAAAAAACAATCTTCTGTTTTAGAGTGAATGTTTGAGGTGTATAGAAGGCATTTATTTCATTTTTAGAAATTTTAATTTTTCACATTTCTCCAAGAAAAGTGCCAATACCCCTTCCTTTTGGTTCTAGGTGAAAATCTCACTCCATAAAAATCAAACAAAAATGTTTCCATGGTGTGTATTGTGAATCATTTTCATCAAATAAACAAAATAAAACCCAGAATAAATCCTGAAAGACAAGAAATGAGCATAAAATATGCTTCAGCGCAAGTGTTAATGTTAGTAAAAGACCCCAATTTCTAAAAATATTGCGAAAAACAACAATCTTCTGTTTTAGAGTGAATGTTTGAGGTGTATAGAAGGCATTTATTTCATTTTTAGAAATTTTAATTTTTCACATTTCTCCATGAAAAGTGCCAATACCCCTTCCTTTGGGTTCTAGGTGAAAATCTCACTCGACACAAATCAAACAAAAATGTTTCCATGGTGTGTATTGTTGTTCATTTTCATCAAATAAACAAAATTATAACCCAGAATAACTCCTGAAAGACAAGAAATGAGCATAAAAGATGCTTCAGCGCAAGAGTTAATGTTAGAAAAGAGCCCAAATTTCTAAAAATATTGCCAAAAAAAAAACAATCTTCTGTTTTAGAGTGAATGTTTGAGGTGTATAGAAGGCATTTAATTCATTTTTAGAAATTTTAATTTTTCACATTTCTCCATGAAAAGTGCCATTACCCCTTCCTTTGGGTTCTAGGTGAAAATCTCACTCGACACTAATCAAACAAAAATGTTCCCATGGTGTGTATTGTTGTTCATTTTCATCAAATAAACAAAATTAAAACCCAGAATAAATCCTGAAAGACAAGAAATGAGCATAAAATATGCTTCAGCGCAAGTGTTAATGTTAGTAAAAGACCCCAATTTCTAAAAATATTGCGAAAAACAACAATCTTCTGTTTTAGAGTGAATGTTTGAGGTGTATAGAAGGCATTTATTTCATTTTTAGAAATTTTAATTTTTCACATTTCTCCATGAAAAGTGCCAATACCCCTTCCTTTGGGTTCTAGGTGAAAATCTCACTCGATAAAAATCAAACAAAAATGTTTCCATGGTGTGTATTGTGAATCATTTTCATCAAATAAACAAAATAAAACCCAGAATAAATCCTGAAAGACAAGAAATGAGCATAAAATATGCTTCAGCGCAAGTGTTAATGTTAGTAAAAGACCCCAATTTCTAAAAATATTGCGAAAAACAACAATCTTCTGTTTTAGAGTAAATGTTTGAGGTGTATAGAAGGCATTTATTTCATTTTTAGAAATTTTAATTTTTCACATTTCTCCATGAAAAGTGCCAATACCCCTTCCTTTGGGTTCTAGGTGAAAATCTCACTCGATAAAAATCAAACAAAAATGTTTCCATGGTGTGTATTGTGAATCATTTTCATGAAATAAACAAAATAAAACCAAGAATTAATACTGAAAGACAAGAAATGAGCATAAAAGATGCTTCAGCGCAAGTGTTAATGTTAGTAAAAGACCCCAATTTCTAAAAATATTGCGAAAAACAACAATCTTCTGTTTTAGAGTGAATGTTTGAGGTGTATAGAAGGCATTTATTTCATTTTTAGAAATTTTAATTTTTCACATTTCTCCAAGAAAAGTGCCAATACCCCTTCCTTTGGGTTCTAGGTGAAAATCTCACTCGATAAAAATCAAACAAAAATGTTTCCATGGTGTGTATTGTGAATCATTTTCATCAAATAAGCAAAATAGAACCCAGAATAAATCCTGAAAGACAAGAAATGAGCATAAAATATGCTTCAGCGCAAGTGTTAATGTTAGTAAAAGACCCCAATTTCTAAAAATATTGCGAAAAACAACAATCTTCTGTTTTAGAGTGAATGTTTGAGGTGTATAGAAGGCATTTATTTCATTTTTAGAAATTTTAATTTTTCACATTTCTCCATGAAAAGTGCCAATACCCCTTCCTTTGGGTTCTAGGTGAAAATCTCACTCGATAAAAATCAAACAAAAATGTTTCCATGGTGTGTATTGTGAATCATTTTCATCAAATAAACAAAATAAAACCCAGAATAAATCCTGAAAGACAAGAAATGAGCATAAAATATGCTTCAGCCCAAGTGTTAATATTAGTAAAAGACCCCAATTTCTAAAAATATTGCGAAAAACAACAATCTTCTGTTTTAGAGTGAATGTTTGACGTGTATAGAAGGCATTTATTTCATTTTTAGAAATTTTAATTTTTCACATTTCTCCATGAAAAGTGCCAATACCCCTTCCTTTGGGTTCTAGGTGAAAATCTCACTCGATAAAAATCAAACAAAAATGTTTCCATGGTGTGTATTGTGAATCATTTTCATCAAATAAACAAAATAAAACCCAGAATAAATCCTGAAAGACAAGAAATGAGCATAAAATATGCTTCAGCGCAAGTGTTAATGTTAGTAAAAGACCCCAATTTCTAAAAATATTGCGAAAAACAAAAATCTTCTGTTTTAGAGTGAATGTTTGAAGTGTATAGAAGGCATTTATTTCATTTTTAGAAATTTTAATTTTTCACATTTCTCCATGAAAAGTGCCAATACCCCCCCCTTTGGGTTCTAGGTGAAAATCTCACTCGACACAAATCAAACAAAAATGTTTCCATGGTGTGTATTGTTGTTCATTTTCATGAAATAAACAAAATAAAACCAAGAATTAATCCTCAAAGACAAGAAATGAGCATAAAAGATGCTTCAGCGCAAGTGTTAATGTTACTAAAAGAGCCCAAATTTCTAAAAATATTGCAAAAACAACAATCTTCATTGTTAGAGTGAATGTTTGAGGTGTATAGAAGGCATTTATTTCATTTTTAGAAATTTAAATTTTTCACATTTCTCCATGAAAAGTGCCAATACCCCCCCCTTTGGGTTCTAGGTGAAAATCTCACTCGACACAAATCAAACAAAAATGTTCCCATGGTGTGTATTGTTGTTCATTTTCATCAAATAAACAAAATTAAAACCCAGAATAAATCCTGAAAGACAAGAAATGAGCATAAAATATGCTTCAGCGCAAGTGTTAATGTTAGTAAAAGACCCCAATTTCTAAAAATATTGCGAAAAACAACAATCTTCTGTTTTAGAGTGAATGTTTGAGGTGTATAGAAGGCATTTATTTCATTTTTAGAAATTTTAATTTTTCACATTTCTCCATGAAAAGTGCCAATACCCCTTCCTTTGGGTTCTAGGTGAAAATCTCACTCGATAAAAATCAAACAAAAATGTTTCCATGGTGTGTATTTTGAATCATTTTCATCAAATAAACAAAATAAAACCCAGAATAAATCCTGAAAGACAAGAAATGAGCATAAAATAAGCTTCAGCGCAAGTGTTAATGTTAGTAAAAGACCCCAATTTCTAAAAATATTGTGAAAAACAACAATCTTCTGTTTTAGAGTGAATGTTTGAGGTGTATAGAAGGCATTTATTTCATTTTTAGAAATTTTAATTTTTCACATTTCTCCAAGAAAAGTGCCAATACCCCTTCCTTTGGGTTCTAGGTGAAAATCTCACTCGATAAAAATCAAACAAAAATGTTTCCATGGTGTGTATTGTGAATCATTTTCATCTAATAAACAAAATAAAACCCAGAATAAATCCTGAAAGACAAGAAATGAGCATAAAATATGCTTCAGCGCAAGTGTTAATGTTAGTAAAAGACCCCAATTTCTAAAAATATTGCGAAAAACAACAATCTTCTGTTTTAGAGTGAATGTTTGAGGTGTATAGAAGGCATTTATTTCATTTTTAGAAATTTTAATTTTTCACATTTCTCCATGAAAAGTGCCAATACCCCTTCCTTTGGGTTCTAGGTGAAAATCTCACTCGATAAAAATCAAACAAAAATGTTTCCATGGTGTGTATTGTGAATCATTTTCATCAAATAAACAAAATAAAACCCAGAATAAATCCTGAAAGACAAGAAATGAGCATAAAATATGCTTCAGCGCAAGTGTTAATGTTAGTAAAAGACCCCAATTTCTAAAAATATTGCGAAAAACAACAATCTTCTGTTTTAGAGTAAATGTTTGAGGTGTATAGAAGGCATTTATTTCATTTTTAGAAATTTTAATTTTTCACATTTCTCCATGAAAAGTGCCAATACCCCTTCCTTTGGGTTCTAGGTGAAAATCTCACTCGATAAAAATCAAACAAAAATGTTTCCATGGTGTGTATTGTGAATCATTTTCATGAAATAAACAAAATAAAACCAAGAATTAATACTGAAAGACAAGAAATGAGCATAAAAGATGCTTCAGCGCAAGTGTTAATGTTAGTAAAAGACCCCAATTTCTAAAAATATTGCGAAAAACAACAATCTTCTGTTTTAGAGTGAATGTTTGAGGTGTATAGAAGGCATTTATTTCATTTTTAGAAATTTTAATTTTTCACATTTCTCCAAGAAAAGTGCCAATACCCCTTCCTTTGGGTTCTAGGTGAAAATCTCACTCGATAAAAATCAAACAAAAATGTTTCCATGGTGTGTATTGTGAATCATTTTCATCAAATAAGCAAAATAGAACCCAGAATAAATCCTGAAAGACAAGAAATGAGCATAAAATATGCTTCAGCGCAAGTGTTAATGTTAGTAAAAGACCCCAATTTCTAAAAATATTGCGAAAAACAACAATCTTCTGTTTTAGAGTGAATGTTTGAGGTGTATAGAAGGCATTTATTTCATTTTTAGAAATTTTAATTTTTCACATTTCTCCATGAAAAGTGCCAATACCCCTTCCTTTGGGTTCTAGGTGAAAATCTCACTCGATAAAAATCAAACAAAAATGTTTCCATGGTGTGTATTGTGAATCATTTTCATCAAATAAACAAAATAAAACCCAGAATAAATCCTGAAAGACAAGAAATGAGCATAAAATATGCTTCAGCGCAAGTGTTAATGTTAGTAAAAGACCCCAATTTCTAAAAATATTGCGAAAAACAACAATCTTCTGTTTAAGAGTGAATGTTTGAGGTGTATAGAAGGCATTTATTTCATTTTTAGAAATTTTAATTTTTCATATTTTCCATGAAAAGTGCCAATACCCCTTCCTTTGGGTTCTAGGTGAAAATCTCACACGATAAAAATCAAACAAAAATGTTTCCATGGTGTGTATTGTGAATCATTTTCATCAAATAAACAAAATAAAACCCAGAATAAATCCTGAAAGACAAGAAATGAGCATAAAATAAGCTTCAGCGCAACTGTTAATGTTAGTAAAAGACCCCAATTTCTAAAAATTTTGCGAAAAACAACAATCTTCTGTTTTAGAGTGAATGTTTGAGGTGTATAGAAGGCATTTATTTCATTTTTAGAAATTTTAATTTTTCACATTTCTCCATGAAAAGTGCCAATACCCCTTCCTTTGGGTTCTAGATGAAAATCTCACTCGATAAAAATCAAACAAAAATGTTTCCATGGTGTGTATTGTGAATCATTTTCATCAAATAAACAAAATAAAACCCAGAATTAATCCTGAAAGACAAGAAATGAGCATAAAATATGCTTCAGCGCAAGTGTTAATGTTAGTAAAAGACCCCAATTTCTAAAAATATTGCAAAAAACAACAATCTTCATTGTTAGAGTGAATGTTTGAGGTGTATAGAAGGCATTTATTTCATTTTTAGAAATTTTAATTTTTCACATTTCTCCATGAAAAGTGCCAATACCCCTTCCTTTGGGTTCTAGGTGAAAATCTCACTCGATAAAAATCAAACAAAAATGTTTCCATGGTGTGTATTGTGAATCATTTTCATCAAATAAACAAAATAAAACCCAGAATAAATCCTAAAAGACAAGAAATGAGCATAAAAGATGCTTCAGCGCAAGTGTTAATGTTACTAAGAGAGCCCAAATTTCTAAAAATATTGCAAAAAACAACAATCTTCTGTTTTAGAGTGAATGTTTGAGGTGTATAGAAGGCATTTATTTCATTTTTAGAAAATTTAATTTTTCACATTTTTTCATGAAAAGTGCCAATACCCCTTCCTTTGGGTTCTAGGTGAAAATCTCTCTCGATAAAAATCAAACAAAAATGTTTCCATGGTGTGTATTGTGAATCATTTTCATCAAATAAACAAAATAAAACCCAGAATAAATCCTGAAAGACAAGAAATGAGCATAAAATATGCTTCAGCGCAAGTGTTAATGTTAGTAAAAGACCCCAATTTCTAAAAATATTGCGAAAAACAACAATCTTCATTGTTAGAGTGAATGTTTGAGGTGTATAGAAGGCATTTATTTCATTTTTAGAAATTTTAATTTTTCACATTTCTCCATGAAAAGTGCCAATACCCCTTCCTTTGGGTTCTAGGTGAAAATCTCACTCGGTAAAAATCAACCAAAAATGTTTCCATGGTGTGTATTGTTATTCATTTTCATCAAATAAGCAAAATAAAACCCAGAATAAATCCTGAAAGACAAGAAATGAGCATAAAATATGCTTCAGCGCAAGTGTTAATGTTAGTAAAAGACCCCAATTTCTAAAAATATTGCGAAAAACAACAATCTTCTGTTTTAGAGTGAATGTTTGAGGTGTATAGAAGGCATTTATTTCATTTTAGAAATTTTAATTTTTCACATTTCTCCAAGAAAAGTGCCAATACCCCCCCCTTTTGGTTCTAGGTGAAAATCTCACTCGACACAGATCAAACAAAAATGTTCCCATGGTGTGTATTGTTGTTCATTTTCATCAAATAAACAAAATTAAAACCCAGAATAAATCCTGAAAGACAAGAAATGAGCATAAAATAAGCTTCAGCGCAACTGTTAATGTTAGTAAAAGACCCCAATTTCTAAAAATTTTGCGAAAAACAACAATCTTCTGTTTTAGAGTGAATGTTTGAGGTGTATAGAAGGCATTTATTTCATTTTTAGAAATTTTAATTTTTCACATTTCTCCATGAAAAGTGCCAATACCCCTTCCTTTGGGTTCTAGATGAAAATCTCACTCGATAAATATCAAACAAAAATGTTTCCATGGTGTGTATTGTGAATCATTTTCATCAAATAAACAAAATAAAACCCAGAATAAATCCTGAAAGACAAGAAATGAGCATAAAATATGCTTCAGCGCAAGTGTTAATGTTAGTAAAAGACCCCAATTTCTAAAAATATTGCGAAAAACAACAATCTTCATTGTTAGAGTGAATGTTTGAGGTGTATAGAAGGCATTTATTTCATTTTTAGAAATTTAAATTTTTCACATTTCTCCATGAAAAGTGCCAATACCCCCCCCTTTGGGTTCTAGGTGAAAATCTCACTCGACACATATCAAACAAAAATGTTTCCATGGTGTGTATTGTTGTTCATTTTCATGAAATAAACAAAATAAAACCAAGAATTAATCCTCAAAGACAAGAAATGAGCATAAAAGATGCTTCAGCGCAAGTGTTAATGTTACTAAAAGAGCCCAAATTTCTAAAAATATTGCGAAAAACAACAATCTTCATTGTTAGAGTGAATGTTTGAGGTGTATAGAAGGCATTTATTTCATTTTTAGAAATTTAAATTTTTCACATTTCTCCATGAAAAGTGCCAATACCCCCCCCTTTGGGTTCTAGGTGAAAATCTCACTCGACACAAATCAAACAAAAATGTTCCCATGGTGTGTATTGTTGTTCATTTTCATCAAATAAACAAAATTAAAACCCAGAATAAATCCTGAAAGACAAGAAATGAGCATAAAATATGCTTCAGCGCAAGTGTTAAGGTTAGTAAAAGACCCCAATTTCTAAAAATATTGCGAAAAACAACAATCTTCTGTTTTAGAGTGAATGTTTGAGGTGTATAGAAGGCATTTATTTCATTTTTAGAAGTTTTAATTTTTCACATTTCTCCATGAAAAGTGCCAATACCCCTTCCTTTGGGTTCTAGGTGAAAATCTCACTCGGTAAAAATCAACCAAAAATGTTTCCATGGTGTGTATTGTTATTCATTTTCATCAAATAAGCAAAATAAAACCCAGAATAAATCCTGAAAGACAAGAAATGAGCATAAAATATGCTTCAGCGCAAGTGTTAATGTTAGTAAAAGACCCCAATTTCTAAAAATATTGCGAAAAAAAACAATCTTCTGTTTTAGAGTGAATGTTTGAGGTGTATAGAAGGCATTTATTTCATTTTTAGAAATTTTAATTTTTCACATTTCTCCAAGAAAAGTGCCAATACCCCTTCCTTTGGGTTCTAGGTGAAAATCTCACTCGATAAAAATCAAACAAAAATGTTTCCATGGTGTGTATTGTGAATCATTTTCATCAAATAAACAAAATAAAACCCAGAATAAATCCAGAAAGACAAGAAATGAGCATAAAATATGCTTCAGCGCAGGTGTTAATGTTAGTAAAAGACCCCAATTTCTAAAAATATTGTGAAAAACAACAATCTTCTGTTTTAGAGTGAATGTTTGAGGTGTATAGAAGGCATTTATTTCATTTTTAGAAATTTTAATTTTTCACATTTCTCCATGAAAAGTGCCAATACCCCCCCCTTTGGGTTCTAGGTGAATATCTCACTTGACACAAATCAAACAAAAATGTTTCCATGGTGTGTATTGTGAATCATTTTCATCAAATAAACAAAATAAAACCCAGAATAAATCCTGAAAAACAAGAAATGAGCATAAAATATGCTTCAGCGCAAGTGTTAATGTTAGTAAAAGACCCCAATTTCTAAAAATATTGCGAAAAACAACAATCTTCTGTTTTAGAGTGAATGTTTGAGGTGTATAGAAGGCATTTATTTCATTTTTAGAAATTTTAATTTTTCACATTTCTCCATGAAAAGTGCCAATACCCCCCCCTTTGGGTTCTAGGTGAAAATCTCACTCGACACAAATCAAACAAAAATGTTTCCATGGTGTGTATTTTTGTTCATTGTCATCAAATAAACAAAATAAAACCCAGAATTAATCCCGAAAGACAAGAAATGAGCATAAAAGATACTTCAGCGCAAGTGTTAATGTTACTAAGAGGGACCAAATTTCTAAAAATATTGCAAAAAACAACAATCTTCTGTTTTAGAGTGAATGTTTGAGGTGTAAAGAAACAAAATAAAACCCAGAATGAATCCTGAAAGACAAGAAATGAGCATAAAAGATGCTTCAGCGCAAGTGTTAATGTTACTAAGAGAGCCCAAATTTCTAAAAATATTGCAAAAAACAACAATCTTCTGTTTTAGAGTGAATGTTTGAGGTGTATAGAAGGCATTTATTTCATTTTTAGAAAATTTAATTTTTCACATTTTTCCATGAAAAGTGCCAATACCCCCCCCTTTGGGTTCTATGTGAAAATCTCACTCGACACAAATCAAACAAAAATGTTTCCATGGTGTGTATTGTTGTTCATTTTCATCAAATAAACAAAATAAAACCCAGAATTAATCCCAAAAGACAAGAAATGAGCATAAAAGATACCTCAGCGCAAGTGTTAATGTTACTAAGAGGGACCAAATTTCTAAAAATATTGCTAAAAACAACAATCTTCTGTTTTAGAGTGAATGTTTGAGGTGTAAAGAAGGCATTTATTTCATTTTTAGAAAATTTAATTTTTCACATTTTTCCATGAAAAGTGCCATTACCCCCCCCTTTGGGTTCTAGGTGAAAATCTCACTCGACACAAATCAAACAAAAATGTTTCCATGGTGTGTATTGTTGTTCATTTTCATCAAATAAACAAAATAAAACCCAGATTTAATCCCGCAAGAAAAGAAATGAGCATAAAAGATACTTCAGCGCAAGTGTTAATGTTACTAAGAGGGACCAAATTTCTAAAAATATTGCGAAAAACAACAATCTTCTGTTTTAGAGTGAATGTTTGAGGTGTAAAGAAGGCATTTATTTCATTTTTAGAAAATTTAATTTTTCACATTTTTCCATGAAAAGTGCCAATACCCCCCCCTTTGGGTTCTAGGTGAAAATCTCACTCGACACAAATCAAGCAAAAATGTCCCCATGGTTTGTATTGTTATTCATTTTCATCAAATAAACAAAATAAAACCCAGAATTAATCCCGAAAGACAAGAAATGAGCATAAAATATGCTTCAGCGCAGGTGTTAATGTTAAAAAAGAGCCCAAATTTCTAAAAATATTGCGAAAAACAACAATCTTCTATTTTAGAGTGAATGTTTGAGGTGTATAGAAGGCATTTATTTCATTTTTAGAAATTTTAATTTTTCACATTTCTCCATGAAAAGTGCCAATACCCCTTCCTTTGGGTTCTAGGTGAAAATCTCACTCGATAAAAATCAAACAAAAATGTTTCCATGGTGTGTATTGTGAATCATTTTCATCAAATAAACAAAATAAAACCCAGAATAAATCCTGAAAGACAAGAAATGAGCATAAAATATGCTTCAGCGCAAGTGTTAATATTAGTAAAAGACCCCAATTTCTAAAAATATTGCGAAAAACAACAATCTTCTGTTTTAGATTGAATGTTTGAGGTGTATAGAAGGCATTTATTTCATTTTTAGAAATTTTAATTTTTCACATTTCTCCATGATAAGTGCCAATACCCCTTCCTTTGGGTTCTAGATGAAAATCTCACTCGATAAAAATCAAACAAAAATGTTTCCATGGTGTGTATTGTGAATCATTTTCATCAAATAAACAAAATAAAACCCAGAATAAATCCTGAAAGACAAGAAATGAGCATAAAATATGCTTCAGCACAAGTGTTAATGTTAGTAAAAGACCCCAATTTCTAAAAATATTGCGAAAAACAACAATCTTCTGTTTTAGAGTGAATGTTTGAGGTGTATAGAAGGCATTTATTTCATTTTTAGAAATTTTAATTTTTCACATTTCTCCATGAAAAGTGCCAATACCCCCCCCTTTGGGTTTTATGGTGAAAATCTCACTCGACCCAAATCAAACAAAAACGTTTCCATGGTGTGTATTGTTGTTCATTTTCATCAAATAAACAAAATAAAACCCAGAATGAATCCTGAAAGACAAGAAATGAGCATAAAAGATGCTTCAGCGCAAGTGTTAATGTTACTAAGAGGGACCAAATTTCTAAAAATATTGCAAAAAACAACAATCTTCTGTTTTAGAGTGAATGTTTGAGGTGTAAAGAGGGCATTTATTTCATTTTTAGAAAATTTAATTTTTCACATTTTTCCATGAAAAGTGCCATTACCCCCCCCTTTGGGTTTTATTGTGAAAATCTCACTCGACACAAATCAAACAAAAATGTTTCCATGGTGTGTATTGTTGTTCATTTTCATCAAATAAACAAAATAAAACCCAGAATGAATCCTGAAAGACAAGAAATGAGCATAAAAGATGCTTCAGCGCAAGTGTTAATGTTACTAAGAGAGCCCAAATTTCTAAAAATATTGCAAAAAACAACAATCTTCTGTTTTAGAGTGAATGTTTGAGGTGTATAGAAGGCATTTATTTCATTTTTAGAAAATTTAATTTTTCACATTTTTCCATGAAAAGTGCCAATACCCCCCCTTTGGGTTCTAGGTGAAAATCTCACTCGACACAAATCAAACAAAAATGTTTCCATGGTGTGTATTGTTGTTCATTTTCATCAAATAAACAAAATAAAACCCAGAATTAATCCCGAAAGACAAGAAATGAGCATAAAAGATACCTCAGCGCAAGTGTTAATGTTACTAAGAGGGACCAAATTTCTAAAAATATTGCAAAAAACAACAATCTTCTGTTTTAGAGTGAATGTTTGAGGTGTAAAGAAGGCATTTATTTCATTTTTAGAAAATTTAATTTTTCACATTTTTCCATGAAAAGTGCCATTACCCCCCCCTTTGGGTTCTAGGTGAAAATCTCACTCGACACAAATCAAACAAAAATGTTTCCATGGTGTGTATTGTTGTTCATTTTCATCAAATAAACAAAATAAAACCCAGATTTAATCCCGCAAGACAAGAAATGAGCATAAAAGATACTTCAGCGCAAGTGTTAATGTTACTAAGAGGGACCAAATTTCTAAAAATATTGCGAAAAACAACAATCTTCTGTTTTAGAGTGAATGTTTGAGGTGTAAAGAAGGCATTTATTTCATTTTTAGAAAATTTAATTTTTCACATTTTTCCATGAAAAGTGCCAATACCCCCCCCTTTGGGTTCTAGGTGAAAATCTCACTCGACACAAATCAAGCAAAAATGTCCCCATGGTTTGTATTGTTATTCATTTTCATCAAATAAACAAAATAAAACCCAGAATTAATCCCGAAAGACAAGAAATGAGCATAAAAGATGCTTCAGCGCAAGTGTTAATGTTACTAAGAGAGCCCAAATTTCTAAAAATATTGCAAAAAACAACAATCTTCTGTTTTAGAGTGAATGTTTGAGGTGTATAGAAGGCATTTATTTCATTTTTAGAAAATTTAATTTTTCACATTTTTCCATGAAAAGTGCCAATACCCCCCCTTTGGGTTCTAGGTGAAAATCTCACTCGACACAAATCAAACAAAAATGTTTCCATGGTGTGTATTGTTGTTCATTTTCATCAAATAAACAAAATAAAACCAAGAATTAATCCCGAAAGACAAGAAATGAGCATAAAAGATACTTCAGCGCAGGTGTTAATGTTACTAAGAGGGACCAAATTTCTAAAAATATTGCGAAAAACAACAATCTTCTGTTTTAGAGTGAATGTTTGAGGTGTAAAGAAGGCATTTATTTCATTTTTAGAAAATTTAATTTTTCACATTTTTCCATGAAAAGTGCCAATACCCCCCCCTTTGGGTTCTATGTGAAAATCTCACTCGACACAAATCAAACAAAAATGTTTCCATGGTGTGTATTGTTATTCATTTTCATCAAATAAACAAAATAAAACCCAGAATTAATCCCCAAATACAAGAAATGAGCATAAAAGATGCTTCAGCGCAAGTGTTAATGTTACTAAGAGAGCCCAAATTTCTAAAAATATTGCAAAAAACAACAATCTTCTGTTTTAGAGTGAATGTTTGAGGTGTATAGAAGGCATTTATTTCATTTTTAGAAAATTTAATTTTTCACATTTTTCCATGAAAAGTGCCATTACCCCCCCCTTTGGGTTCTAGGTGAAAATCTCACTCGACACAAATCAAACAAAAATGTTTCCATGGTGTGTATTGTTGTTCATTTTCATCAAATAAACAAAATAAAACCCAGAATTAATCCCGAAAGACAAGAAATGAGCATAAAAGATGCTTCAGCGCAAGTGTTAATGTTACTAAGAGGGCCCAAATTTCTAAAAATATTGCAAAAAACAACAATCTTCTGTTTTAGAGTGAATGTTTGAGGTGTATTGAAGTCATTTATTTCATTTTTAGAAAATTTAATTTTTCACATTTTTCCATGAAAAGTGCCAATACCCCCATTTGGGTTCTAGGTGAAAATCTCACTAGACACAAATCAAACAAAAATGTTTCCATGGTGTGTATTGTTATTCATTTTCATCAAATAAACAAAATAAAACCCAGAATTAATCCCCAAAGACAAGAAATGAGCATAAAAGATGCTTCAGGGCAAGTGTTAATGTTAATAAGAGAGCCCAAATTTCTAAAAATATTGCAAAAAACAACAATCTTCTGTTTTAGAGTGAATGTTTGAGGTGTATAGAAGGCATTTATTTCATTTTTAGAAAATTTAATTTTTCACATTTTTCCATGAAAAGTGCCAATACCCCCCCTTTGGGTTCTAGGTGAAAATCTCACTCGACACAAATCAAACAAAAATGTTTCCATGGTGTGTATTGTTGTTCATTTTCATCAAATAAACAAAATAAAACCCAGAATTAATCCCGAAAGACAAGAAATGAGCATAAAAAATACTTCAGCGCAGGTGTTAATGTTACTAAGAGGGACCAAATTTCTAAAAATATTGCGAAAAACAACAATCTTCTGTTTTAGAGTGAATGTTTGAGGTGTAAAGAAGGCATTTATTTCATTTTTAGAAAATTTAATTTTTCACATTTTTCCATGAAAAGTGCCAATACCCCCCCCTTTGGGTTCTAGGTGAAAATCTCACTCGACACAAATCAAACAAAAATGTTTCCATGGTGTGTATTGTTATTCATTTTCATCAAATAAACAAAATAAAACCCAGAATTAATCCCGAAAGCGAAGAAATGAGCATAAAAGATACTTCAGCGCAAGTGTTAATGTTACTAAGAGGGACCAAATTTCTAAAAATATTGCAAAAAACAACAATCTTCTGTTTTAGAGTGAATGTTTGAGGTGTAAAGAAGGCATTTATTTCATTTTTAGAAAATTTAATTTTTCACATTTTTCCATGAAAAGTGCCATTACCCCCCCCTATGGGTTCTAGGTGAAAATCTCACTCGACACAAATCAAACAAAAATGTTTCCATGGTGTGTATTGTTGTTCATTTTCATCAAATAAAGAAAATAAAACCCAGAATTAATCCCGAAAGACAAGAAATGAGCATAAAAGATGCTTCAGCGCAAGTGTTAATGTTACTAAGAGAGCCCAAATTTCTAAAAATATTGCAAAAAACAACAATCTTCTGTTTTAGAGTGAATGTTTGAGGTGTATTGAAGTCATTTATTTCATTTTTAGAAAATTTAATTTTTCACATTTTTCCATGAAAAGTGCCAATACCCCCATTTGGGTTCTAGGTGAAAATCTCACTAGACACAAATCAAACAAAAATGTTTCCATGGTGTGTATTGTTATTCATTTTCATCAAATAAACAAAATAAAACCCAGAATTAATCCCCAAAGACAAGAAATGAGCATAAAAGATGCTTCAGCGCAAGTGTTAATGTTACTAAGAGAGCCCAAATTTCTAAAAATATTGCAAAAAACAACAATCTTCTGTTTTAGAGTGAATGTTTGAGGTGTATAGAAGGCATTTATTTCATTTTTAGAAAATTTAATTTTTCACATTTTTCCATGAAAAGTGCCAATACCCCCCCTTTGGGTTCTAGGTGAAAATCTCACTCGACACAAATCAAACAAAAATGTTTCCATGGTGTGTATTGTTGTTCATTTTCATCAAATAAACAAAATAAAACCCAGAATTAATCCCGAAAGACAAGAAATGAGCATAAAAGATACTTCAGCGCAGGTGTTAATGTTACTAAGAGGGACCAAATTTCTAAAAATATTGCGAAAAACAACAATCTTCTGTTTTAGAGTGAATGTTTGAGGTGTAAAGAAGGCATTTATTTCATTTTTAGAAAATTTAATTTTTCACATTTTTCCATGAAAAGTGCCAATACCCCCCCCTTTGGGTTCTATGTGAAAATCTCACTCGACACAAATCAAACAAAAATGTTTCCATGGTGATTATTGTTATTCATTTTCATCAAATAAACAAAATAAAACCCAGAATTAATCCCCAAATACAAGAAATGAGCATAAAAGATGCTTCAGTGCAAGTATTAATGTTACTAATGAACCCAAATTTCTAAAAATATTGCAAAAAACAACAATCTTCTGTTTTAGAGTGAATGTTTGAGGTGTATAGAAGGCATTTATTTCATTTTTAGAAAATTTCATTTTTCACATTTTTCCATGAAAAGAGCCAATACCCCCATTTGGGTTCTAGGTGAAAATCTCACTAGACACAAATCAAACAAAAATGTTTCCATGGTGTGTATTGTTATTCATTTTCATCAAATAAACAAAATAAAACCCAGAATTAATCCCCAAAGACAAGAAATGAGCATAAAAGATGCTTCAGCGCAAGTGTTAATGTTACTAAGAGAGCCCAAATTTCTAAAAATATTGCAAAAAACAACAATCTTCTGTTTTAGAGTGAATGTTTGAGGTGTATAGAAGGCATTTATTTCATTTTTAGAAAATTTAATTTTTCACATTTTTCCATGAAAAGTGCCAATACGCCCCCTTTGGGTTCTAGGTGAAAATCTTACTCGACACAAATCAAACAAAAATGTTTCCATGGTGTGTATTGTTGTTCATTTTCATCAAATAAACAAAATAAAACCCAGAATTAATCCCGAAAGACAAGAAATGAGCATAAAAGATGCTTCAGCGCAAGTGTTAATGTTACTAAGAGGGCCCAAATTTCTAAAAATATTGCAAAAAACAACAATCTTCTGTTTTAGAGTGAATGTTTGAGGTGTATTGAAGTCATTTATTTCATTTTTAGAAAATTTAATTTTTCACATTTTTCCATGAAAAGTGCCAATACCCCCATTTGGGTTCTAGGTGAAAATCTCACTAGACACAAATCAAACAAAAATGTTTCCATGGTGTGTATTGTTATTCATTTTCATCAAATAAACAAAATAAAACCCAGAATTAATCCCCAAAGACAAGAAATGAGCATAAAAGATGCTTCAGGGCAAGTGTTAATGTTAATAAGAGAGCCCAAATTTCTAAAAATATTGCAAAAAACAACAATCTTCTGTTTTAGAGTGAATGTTTGAGGTGTATAGAAGGCATTTATTTCATTTTTAGAAAATTTAATTTTTCACATTTTTCCATGAAAAGTGCCAATACCCCCCCTTTGGGTTCTAGGTGAAAATCTCACTCGACACAAATCAAACAAAAATGTTTCCATGGTGTGTATTGTTGTTCATTTTCATCAAATAAACAAAATAAAACCCAGAATTAATCCCGAAAGACAAGAAATGAGCATAAAAAATACTTCAGCGCAGGTGTTAATGTTACTAAGAGGGACCAAATTTCTAAAAATATTGCGAAAAACAACAATCTTCTGTTTTAGAGTGAATGTTTGAGGTGTAAAGAAGGCATTTATTTCATTTTTAGAAAATTTAATTTTTCACATTTTTCCATGAAAAGTGCCAATACCCCCCCCTTTGGGTTCTAGGTGAAAATCTCACTCGACACAAATCAAACAAAAATGTTTCCATGGTGTGTATTGTTATTCATTTTCATCAAATAAACAAAATAAAACCCAGAATTAATCCCGAAAGCGAAGAAATGAGCATAAAAGATACTTCAGCGCAAGTGTTAATGTTACTAAGAGGGACCAAATTTCTAAAAATATTGCAAAAAACAACAATCTTCTGTTTTAGAGTGAATGTTTGAGGTGTAAAGAAGGCATTTATTTCATTTTTAGAAAATTTAATTTTTCACATTTTTCCATGAAAAGTGCCATTACCCCCCCCTATGGGTTCTAGGTGAAAATCTCACTCGACACAAATCAAACAAAAATGTTTCCATGGTGTGTATTGTTGTTCATTTTCATCAAATAAAGAAAATAAAACCCAGAATTAATCCCGAAAGACAAGAAATGAGCATAAAAGATGCTTCAGCGCAAGTGTTAATGTTACTAAGAGAGCCCAAATTTCTAAAAATATTGCAAAAAACAACAATCTTCTGTTTTAGAGTGAATGTTTGAGGTGTATTGAAGTCATTTATTTCATTTTTAGAAAATTTAATTTTTCACATTTTTCCATGAAAAGTGCCAATACCCCCATTTGGGTTCTAGGTGAAAATCTCACTAGACACAAATCAAACAAAAATGTTTCCATGGTGTGTATTGTTATTCATTTTCATCAAATAAACAAAATAAAACCCAGAATTAATCCCCAAAGACAAGAAATGAGCATAAAAGATGCTTCAGCGCAAGTGTTAATGTTACTAAGAGAGCCCAAATTTCTAAAAATATTGCAAAAAACAACAATCTTCTGTTTTAGAGTGAATGTTTGAGGTGTATAGAAGGCATTTATTTCATTTTTAGAAAATTTAATTTTTCACATTTTTCCATGAAAAGTGCCAATACCCCCCCTTTGGGTTCTAGGTGAAAATCTCACTCGACACAAATCAAACAAAAATGTTTCCATGGTGTGTATTGTTGTTCATTTTCATCAAATAAACAAAATAAAACCCAGAATTAATCCCGAAAGACAAGAAATGAGCATAAAAGATACTTCAGCGCAGGTGTTAATGTTACTAAGAGGGACCAAATTTCTAAAAATATTGCGAAAAACAACAATCTTCTGTTTTAGAGTGAATGTTTGAGGTGTAAAGAAGGCATTTATTTCATTTTTAGAAAATTTAATTTTTCACATTTTTCCATGAAAAGTGCCAATACCCCCCCCTTTGGGTTCTATGTGAAAATCTCACTCGACACAAATCAAACAAAAATGTTTCCATGGTGATTATTGTTATTCATTTTCATCAAATAAACAAAATAAAACCCAGAATTAATCCCCAAATACAAGAAATGAGCATAAAAGATGCTTCAGTGCAAGTATTAATGTTACTAATGAACCCAAATTTCTAAAAATATTGCAAAAAACAACAATCTTCTGTTTTAGAGTGAATGTTTGAGGTGTATAGAAGGCATTTATTTCATTTTTAGAAAATTTCATTTTTCACATTTTTCCATGAAAAGAGCCAATACCCCCATTTGGGTTCTAGGTGAAAATCTCACTAGACACAAATCAAACAAAAATGTTTCCATGGTGTGTATTGTTATTCATTTTCATCAAATAAACAAAATAAAACCCAGAATTAATCCCCAAAGACAAGAAATGAGCATAAAAGATGCTTCAGCGCAAGTGTTAATGTTACTAAGAGAGCCCAAATTTCTAAAAATATTGCAAAAAACAACAATCTTCTGTTTTAGAGTGAATGTTTGAGGTGTATAGAAGGCATTTATTTCATTTTTAGAAAATTTAATTTTTCACATTTTTCCATGAAAAGTGCCAATACGCCCCCTTTGGGTTCTAGGTGAAAATCTTACTCGACACAAATCAAACAAAAATGTTTCCATGGTGTGTATTGTTGTTCATTTTCATCAAATAAACAAAATAAAACCCAGAATTAATCCAGAAAGCGAAGAAATGAGCATAAAAGATACTTCAGCGCAAGTGTTAATGTTACTAAGAGGGACCAAATTTCTAAAAATATTGCAAAAAACAACAATCTTCTGTTTTAGAGTGAATGTTTGAGGTGTAAAGAAGGCATTTATTTCATTTTTAGAAAATTTAATTTTTCACATTTTTCCATGAAAAGTGCCATTACCCCCCCCTATGGGTTCTAGGTGAAAATCTCACTCGACACAAATCAAACAAAAATGTTTCCATGGTGTGTATTGTTGTTCATTTTCATCAAATAAACAAAATAAAACCCAGAATTAATCCCGAAAGACAAGAAATGAGCATAAAAGATGCTTCAGCGCAAGTGTTAATGTTACTAAGAGAGCCCAAATTTCTAAAAATATTGCAAAAAACAACAATCTTCTGTTTTAGAGTGAATGTTTGAGGTGTATTGAAGTCATTTATTTCATTTTTAGAAAATTTAATTTTTCACATTTTTCCATGAAAAGTGCCAATACCCCCATTTGGGTTCTAGGTGAAAATCTCACTAGACACAAATCAAACAAAAATGTTTCCATGGTGTGTATTGTTATTCATTTTCATCAAATAAACAAAATAAAACCCAGAATTAATCCCCAAAGACAAGAAATGAGCATAAAAGATGCTTCAGCGCAAGTGTTAATGTTACTAAGAGAGCCCAAATTTCTAAAAATATTGCAAAAAACAACAATCTTCTGTTTTAGAGTGAATGTTTGAGGTGTATAGAAGGCATTTATTTCATTTTTAGAAAATTTAATTTTTCACATTTTTCCATGAAAAGTGCCAATACCCCCCCTTTGGGTTCTAGGTGAAAATCTCACTCGACACAAATCAAACAAAAATGTTTCCATGGTGTGTATTGTTGTTCATTTTCATCAAATAAACAAAATAAAACCCAGAATTAATCCCGAAAGACAAGAAATGAGCATAAAAGATACTTCAGCGCAGGTGTTAATGTTACTAAGAGGGACCAAATTTCTAAAAATATTGCGAAAAACAACAATCTTCTGTTTTAGAGTGAATGTTTGAGGTGTAAAGAAGGCATTTATTTCATTTTTAGAAAATTTAATTTTTCACATTTTTCCATGAAAAGTGCCAATACCCCCCCCTTTGGGTTCTATGTGAAAATCTCACTCGACACAAATCAAACAAAAATGTTTCCATGGTGTGTATTGTTATTCATTTTCATCAAATAAACAAAATAAAACCCAGAATTAATCCCCAAATACAAGAAATGAGCATAAAAGATGCTTCAGTGCAAGTATTAATGTTACTAATGAACCCAAATTTCTAAAAATATTGCAAAAAACAACAATCTTCTGTTTTAGAGTGAATGTTTGAGGTGTATAGAAGGCATTTATTTCATTTTTAGAAAATTTCATTTTTCACATTTTTCCATGAAAAGTGCCAATACCCCCATTTGGGTTCTAGGTGAAAATCTCACTAGACACAAATCAAACAAAAATGTTTCCATGGTGTGTATTGTTATTCATTTTCATCAAATAAACAAAATAAAACCCAGAATTAATCCCCAAAGACAAGAAATGAGCATAAAAGATGCTTCAGCGCAAGTGTTAATGTTACTAAGAGAGCCCAAATTTCTAAAAATATTGCAAAAAACAACAATCTTCTGTTTTAGAGTGAATGTTTGAGGTGTATAGAAGGCATTTATTTCATTTTTAGAAAATTTAATTTTTCACATTTTTCCATGAAAAGTGCCAATACGCCCCCTTTGGGTTCTAGGTGAAAATCTTACTCGACACAAATCAAACAAAAATGTTTCCATGGTGTGTATTGTTGTTCATTTTCATCAAATAAACAAAATAAAACCCAGAATTAATCCCGAAAGACAAGAAATGAGCATAAAAGATGCTTCAGCGCAAGTGTTAATGTTACTAAGAGAGCCCAAATTTCTAAAAATATTGCAAAAAACAACAATCTTCTGTTTTAGAGTGAATGTTTGAGGTGTATTGAAGTCATTTATTTCATTTTTAGAAAATTTAATTTTTCACATTTTTCCATGAAAAGTGCCAATACCCCCATTTGGGTTCTAGGTGAAAATCTCACTAGACACAAATCAAACAAAAATGTTTCCATGGTGTGTATTGTTATTCATTTTCATCAAATAAACAAAATAAAACCCAGAATTAATCCCCAAAGACAAGAAATGAGCATAAAAGATGCTTCAGCGCAAGTGTTAATGTTACTAAGAGAGCCCAAATTTCTAAAAATATTGCAAAAAACAACAATCTTCTGTTTTAGAGTGAATGTTTGAGGTGTATAGAAGGCATTTATTTCATTTTTAGAAAATTTAATTTTTCACATTTTTCCATGAAAAGTGCCAATACCCCCCCTTTGGGTTCTAGGTGAAAATCTCACTCGACACAAATCAAACAAAAATGTTTCCATGGTGTGTATTGTTGTTCATTTTCATCAAATAAACAAAATAAAACCCAGAATTAATCCCGAAAGACAAGAAATGAGCATAAAAGATACTTCAGCGCAGGTGTTAATGTTACTAAGAGGGACCAAATTTCTAAAAATATTGCGAAAAACAACAATCTTCTGTTTTAGAGTGAATGTTTGAGGTGTAAAGAAGGCATTTATTTCATTTTTAGAAAATTTAATTTTTCACATTTTTCCATGAAAAGTGCCAATACCCCCCCCTTTGGGTTCTATGTGAAAATCTCACTCGACACAAATCAAACAAAAATGTTTCCATGGTGTGTATTGTTATTCATTTTCATCAAATAAACAAAATAAAACCCAGAATTAATCCCCAAATACAAGAAATGAGCATAAAAGATGCTTCAGTGCAAGTATTAATGTTACTAATGAACCCAAATTTCTAAAAATATTGCAAAAAACAACAATCTTCTGTTTTAGAGTGAATGTTTGAGGTGTATAGAAGGCATTTATTTCATTTTTAGAAAATTTCATTTTTCACATTTTTCCATGAAAAGTGCCAATACCCCCATTTGGGTTCTAGGTGAAAATCTCACTAGACACAAATCAAACAAAAATGTTTCCATGGTGTGTATTGTTATTCATTTTCATCAAATAAACAAAATAAAACCCAGAATTAATCCCCAAAGACAAGAAATGAGCATAAAAGATGCTTCAGCGCAAGTGTTAATGTTACTAAGAGAGCCCAAATTTCTAAAAATATTGCAAAAAACAACAATCTTCTGTTTTAGAGTGAATGTTTGAGGTGTATAGAAGGCATTTATTTCATTTTTAGAAAATTTAATTTTTCACATTTTTCCATGAAAAGTGCCAATACGCCCCCTTTGGGTTCTAGGTGAAAATCTTACTCGACACAAATCAAACAAAAATGTTTCCATGGTGTGTATTGTTGTTCATTTTCATCAAATAAACAAAATAAAACCCTTAATTAATCCCGAAAGACAAGAAATGAGCATAAAAGATGCTTCAGCGCAAGTGTTAATGTTACTAAGAGAGCCCAAATTTCTAAAAATATTGCAAAAAACAACAATCTTCTGTTTTAGAGTGAATGTTTGAGGTGTATAGAAGGCATTTATTTCATTTTTAGAAAATTTAATTTTTCACATTTTTCCATGAAAAGTGCCAATACCCCCCCTTTGGGTTCTAGGTGAAAATCTCACTCGACACAAATCAAACAAAAATGTTTCCATGGTGTGTATTGTTGTTCATTTTCATCAAATAAACAAAATAAAACCCAGAATTAATCCCGAAAGACAAGAAATGAGCATAAAAGATACTTCAGCGCAGGTGTTAATGTTACTAAGAGGGACCAAATTTCTAAAAATATTGCGAAAAACAACAATCTTCTGTTTTAGAGTGAATGTTTGAGGTGTAAAGAAGGCATTTATTTCATTTTTAGAAAATTTAATTTTTCACATTTTTCCATGAAAAGTGCCAATACCCCCCCCTTTGGGTTCTATGTGAAAATCTCACTCGACACAAATCAAACAAAAATGTTTCCATGGTGTGTATTGTTATTCATTTTCATCAAATAAACAAAATAAAACCCAGAATTAATCCCCAAATACAAGAAATGAGCATAAAAGATGCTTCAGTGCAAGTATTAATGTTACTAATGAACCCAAATTTCTAAAAATATTGCAAAAAACAACAATCTTCTGTTTTAGAGTGAATGTTTGAGGTGTATAGAAGGCATTTATTTCATTTTTAGAAAATTTCATTTTTCACATTTTTCCATGAAAAGTGCCAATACCCCCATTTGGGTTCTAGGTGAAAATCTCACTAGACACAAATCAAACAAAAATGTTTCCATGGTGTGTATTGTTATTCATTTTCATCAAATAAACAAAATAAAACCCAGAATTAATCCCCAAAGACAAGAAATGAGCATAAAAGATGCTTCAGCGCAAGTGTTAATGTTACTAAGAGAGCCCAAATTTCTAAAAATATTGCAAAAAACAACAATCTTCTGTTTTAGAGTGAATGTTTGAGGTGTATAGAAGGCATTTATTTCATTTTTAGAAAATTTAATTTTTCACATTTTTCCATGAAAAGTGCCAATACCCCCCCTTTGGGTTCTAGGTGAAAATCTCACTCGACACAAATCAAACAAAAATGTTTCCATGGTGTGTATTGTTGTTCATTTTCATCAAATAAACAAAATAAAACCCAGAATTAATCCCGAAAGACAAGAAATGAGCATAAAAGATACTTCAGCGCAGGTGTTAATGTTACTAAGAGGGACCAAATTTCTAAAAATATTGCGAAAAACAACAATCTTCTGTTTTAGAGTGAATGTTTGAGGTGTAAAGAAGGCATTTATTTCATTTTTAGAAAATTTAATTTTTCACATTTTTCCATGAAAAGTGCCAATACCCCCCCCTTTGGGTTCTATGTGAAAATCTCACTCGACACAAATCAAACAAAAATGTTTCCATGGTGTGTATTGTTATTCATTTTCATCAAATAAACAAAATAAAACCCAGAATTAATCCCCAAATACAAGAAATGAGCATAAAAGATGCTTCAGTGCAAGTATTAATGTTACTAATGAACCCAAATTTCTAAAAATATTGCAAAAAACAACAATCTTCTGTTTTAGAGTGAATGTTTGAGGTGTATAGAAGGCATTTATTTCATTTTTAGAAAATTTCATTTTTCACATTTTTCCATGAAAAGTGCCAATACCCCCATTTGGGTTCTAGGTGAAAATCTCACTAGACACAAATCAAACAAAAATGTTTCCATGGTGTGTATTGTTATTCATTTTCATCAAATAAACAAAATAAAACCCAGAATTAATCCCCAAAGACAAGAAATGAGCATAAAAGATGCTTCAGCGCAAGTGTTAATGTTACTAAGAGAGCCCAAATTTCTAAAAATATTGCAAAAAACAACAATCTTCTGTTTTAGAGTGAATGTTTGAGGTGTAAAGAAGGCATTTATTTCATTTTTAGAAAATTTAATTTTTCACATTTTTCCATGAAAAGTGCCAATACCCCCCCCTTTGGGTTCTATGTGAAAATCTCACTCGACACAAATCAAACAAAAATGTTTCCATGGTGATTATTGTTATTCATTTTCATCAAATAAACAAAATAAAACCCAGAATTAATCCCCAAATACAAGAAATGAGCATAAAAGATGCTTCAGTGCAAGTATTAATGTTACTAATGAACCCAAATTTCTAAAAATATTGCAAAAAACAACAATCTTCTGTTTTAGAGTGAATGTTTGAGGTGTATAGAAGGCATTTATTTCATTTTTAGAAAATTTCATTTTTCACATTTTTCCATGAAAAGAGCCAATACCCCCATTTGGGTTCTAGGTGAAAATCTCACTAGACACAAATCAAACAAAAATGTTTCCATGGTGTGTATTGTTATTCATTTTCATCAAATAAACAAAATAAAACCCAGAATTAATCCCCAAAGACAAGAAATGAGCATAAAAGATGCTTCAGCGCAAGTGTTAATGTTACTAAGAGAGCCCAAATTTCTAAAAATATTGCAAAAAACAACAATCTTCTGTTTTAGAGTGAATGTTTGAGGTGTATAGAAGGCATTTATTTCATTTTTAGAAAATTTAATTTTTCACATTTTTCCATGAAAAGTGCCAATACGCCCCCTTTGGGTTCTAGGTGAAAATCTTACTCGACACAAATCAAACAAAAATGTTTCCATGGTGTGTATTGTTGTTCATTTTCATCAAATAAACAAAATAAAACCCAGAATTAATCCCGAAAGCGAAGAAATGAGCATAAAAGATACTTCAGCGCAAGTGTTAATGTTACTAAGAGGGACCAAATTTCTAAAAATATTGCAAAAAACAACAATCTTCTGTTTTAGAGTGAATGTTTGAGGTGTAAAGAAGGCATTTATTTCATTTTTAGAAAATTTAATTTTTCACATTTTTCCATGAAAAGTGCCATTACCCCCCCCTATGGGTTCTAGGTGAAAATCTCACTCGACACAAATCAAACAAAAATGTTTCCATGGTGTGTATTGTTGTTCATTTTCATCAAATAAACAAAATAAAACCCAGAATTAATCCCGAAAGACAAGAAATGAGCATAAAAGATGCTTCAGCGCAAGTGTTAATGTTACTAAGAGAGCCCAAATTTCTAAAAATATTGCAAAAAACAACAATCTTCTGTTTTAGAGTGAATGTTTGAGGTGTATTGAAGTCATTTATTTCATTTTTAGAAAATTTAATTTTTCACATTTTTCCATGAAAAGTGCCAATACCCCCATTTGGGTTCTAGGTGAAAATCTCACTAGACACAAATCAAACAAAAATGTTTCCATGGTGTGTATTGTTATTCATTTTCATCAAATAAACAAAATAAAACCCAGAATTAATCCCCAAAGACAAGAAATGAGCATAAAAGATGCTTCAGCGCAAGTGTTAATGTTACTAAGAGAGCCCAAATTTCTAAAAATATTGCAAAAAACAACAATCTTCTGTTTTAGAGTGAATGTTTGAGGTGTATAGAAGGCATTTATTTCATTTTTAGAAAATTTAATTTTTCACATTTTTCCATGAAAAGTGCCAATACCCCCCCTTTGGGTTCTAGGTGAAAATCTCACTCGACACAAATCAAACAAAAATGTTTCCATGGTGTGTATTGTTGTTCATTTTCATCAAATAAACAAAATAAAACCCAGAATTAATCCCGAAAGACAAGAAATGAGCATAAAAGATACTTCAGCGCAGGTGTTAATGTTACTAAGAGGGACCAAATTTCTAAAAATATTGCGAAAAACAACAATCTTCTGTTTTAGAGTGAATGTTTGAGGTGTAAAGAAGGCATTTATTTCATTTTTAGAAAATTTAATTTTTCACATTTTTCCATGAAAAGTGCCAATACCCCCCCCTTTGGGTTCTATGTGAAAATCTCACTCGACACAAATCAAACAAAAATGTTTCCATGGTGTGTATTGTTATTCATTTTCATCAAATAAACAAAATAAAACCCAGAATTAATCCCCAAATACAAGAAATGAGCATAAAAGATGCTTCAGTGCAAGTATTAATGTTACTAATGAACCCAAATTTCTAAAAATATTGCAAAAAACAACAATCTTCTGTTTTAGAGTGAATGTTTGAGGTGTATAGAAGGCATTTATTTCATTTTTAGAAAATTTCATTTTTCACATTTTTCCATGAAAAGTGCCAATACCCCCATTTGGGTTCTAGGTGAAAATCTCACTAGACACAAATCAAACAAAAATGTTTCCATGGTGTGTATTGTTATTCATTTTCATCAAATAAACAAAATAAAACCCAGAATTAATCCCCAAAGACAAGAAATGAGCATAAAAGATGCTTCAGCGCAAGTGTTAATGTTACTAAGAGAGCCCAAATTTCTAAAAATATTGCAAAAAACAACAATCTTCTGTTTTAGAGTGAATGTTTGAGGTGTATAGAAGGCATTTATTTCATTTTTAGAAAATTTAATTTTTCACATTTTTCCATGAAAAGTGCCAATACGCCCCCTTTGGGTTCTAGGTGAAAATCTTACTCGACACAAATCAAACAAAAATGTTTCCATGGTGTGTATTGTTGTTCATTTTCATCAAATAAACAAAATAAAACCCAGAATTAATCCCGAAAGGCAAGAAATGAGCATAAAAGATGCTTCAGCGCAAGTGTTAATGTTACTAAGAGAGCCCAAATTTCTAAAAATATTGCAAAAAACAACAATCTTCTGTTTTAGAGTGAATGTTTGAGGTGTATTGAAGTCATTTATTTCATTTTTAGAAAATTTAATTTTTCACATTTTTCCATGAAAAGTGCCAATACCCCCATTTGGGTTCTAGGTGAAAATCTCACTAGACACAAATCAAACAAAAATGTTTCCATGGTGTGTATTGTTATTCATTTTCATCAAATAAACAAAATAAAACCCAGAATTAATCCCCAAAGACAAGAAATGAGCATAAAAGATGCTTCAGCGCAAGTGTTAATGTTACTAAGAGAGCCCAAATTTCTAAAAATATTGCAAAAAACAACAATCTTCTGTTTTAGAGTGAATGTTTGAGGTGTATAGAAGGCATTTATTTCATTTTTAGAAAATTTAATTTTTCACATTTTTCCATGAAAAGTGCCAATACCCCCCCTTTGGGTTCTAGGTGAAAATCTCACTCGACACAAATCAAACAAAAATGTTTCCATGGTGTGTATTGTTGTTCATTTTCATCAAATAAACAAAATAAAACCCAGAATTAATCCCGAAAGACAAGAAATGAGCATAAAAGATACTTCAGCGCAGGTGTTAATGTTACTAAGAGGGACCAAATTTCTAAAAATATTGCGAAAAACAACAATCTTCTGTTTTAGAGTGAATGTTTGAGGTGTAAAGAAGGCATTTATTTCATTTTTAGAAAATTTAATTTTTCACATTTTTCCATGAAAAGTGCCAATACCCCCCCCTTTGGGTTCTATGTGAAAATCTCACTCGACACAAATCAAACAAAAATGTTTCCATGGTGTGTATTGTTATTCATTTTCATCAAATAAACAAAATAAAACCCAGAATTAATCCCCAAATACAAGAAATGAGCATAAAAGATGCTTCAGTGCAAGTATTAATGTTACTAATGAACCCAAATTTCTAAAAATATTGCAAAAAACAACAATCTTCTGTTTTAGAGTGAATGTTTGAGGTGTATAGAAGGCATTTATTTCATTTTTAGAAAATTTCATTTTTCACATTTTTCCATGAAAAGTGCCAATACCCCCATTTGGGTTCTAGGTGAAAATCTCACTAGACACAAATCAAACAAAAATGTTTCCATGGTGTGTATTGTTATTCATTTTCATCAAATAAACAAAATAAAACCCAGAATTAATCCCCAAAGACAAGAAATGAGCATAAAAGATGCTTCAGCGCAAGTGTTAATGTTACTAAGAGAGCCCAAATTTCTAAAAATATTGCAAAAAACAACAATCTTCTGTTTTAGAGTGAATGTTTGAGGTGTATAGAAGGCATTTATTTCATTTTTAGAAAATTTAATTTTTCACATTTTTCCATGAAAAGTGCCAATACGCCCCCTTTGGGTTCTAGGTGAAAATCTTACTCGACACAAATCAAACAAAAATGTTTCCATGGTGTGTATTGTTGTTCATTTTCATCAAATAAACAAAATAAAACCCTTAATTAATCCCGAAAGACAAGAAATGAGCATAAAAGATACTTCAGCGCAAGTGTTAATGTTACTAAGAGGGACCAAATTTCTAAAAATATTGCAAAAAACAACAATCTTCTGTTTTAGAGTGAATGTTTGAGGTGTAAAGAAGGCATTTATTTCATTTTTAGAAAATTTAATTTTTCACATTTTTCCATGAAAAGTGCCATTACCCCCCCCTTTGGGTTCTAGGTGAAAATCTCACTCGACACAAATCAAACAAAAATGTTTCCATGGTGTGTATTGTTGTTCATTTTCATCAAATAAACAAAATAAAACCCAGAATTAATCCCGAAAGACAAGAAATGAGCATAAAAGATTCTTCAGCGCAAGTGTTAATGTTACTAAGAGAGCCCAAATTTCTAAAAATATTGCAAAAAACAACAATCTTCTGTTTTAGAGTGAATGTTTGAGGTGTATTGAAGTCATTTATTTCATTTTTAGAAAATTTAATTTTTCACATTTTTCCATGAAAAGTGCCAATACCCCCCCCTTTGGGTTCTAGGTGAAAATCTCACTAGACACAAATCAAACAAAAATGTTTCCATGGTGTGTATTGTTATTCATTTTCATCAAATAAACAAAATAAAACCCAGAATTAATCCCCAAAGACAAGAAATGAGCATAAAAGATGCTTCAGCGCAAGTGTTAATGTTACTAAGAGAGCCCAAATTTCTGAAAATATTGCAAAAAACAACAATCTTCTGTTTTAGAGTGAATGTTTGAGGTGTATAGAAGGCATTTATTTCATTTTTAGAAAATTTAATTTTTCACATTTTTCCATGAAAAGTGCCATTACCCCCCCCTTTGGGTTCTAGGTGAAAATTTCACTCGACACAAATCAAACAAAAATGTTTCCATGGTGTGTATTGTTATTCATTGTCATCAAATAATCAAAATAAAACCCAGAATTAATCCCGAAAGACAAGAAATGAGCATAAAAGATGCTTCAGCGCAAGAGTTAATGTTAGAAAAGAGCCCAAATTTCTAAAAATATTGCCAAAAAAAAAACAATCTTCTGTTTTAGAGTGAATGTTTGAGGTGTATAGAAGGCATTTATTTCATTTTTAGAAAATTTAATTTTTCACATTTTTCCATGAAAAGTGCCAATACCCCCCCTTTGGGTTTTAGGTGAAAATCTCACTCGACACAAATCAAACAAAAATGTTTCCATGGTGTGTATTGTTGTTCATTTTCATCAAATAAACAAAATAAAACCCAGAATTAATCCTGAAAGAAAAGAAATGAGCATAAAAGATGCTTCAGCGCAAGTGTTAATGTTACTAAGAGGGACCAAATTTCTAAAAATATTACGAAAAACAACAATCTTCTGTTTTAGAGTGAATGTTTGAGGTGTAAAGAAGCCATTTATTTCATTTTTAGAAAATTTAATTTTTCACATTTTTCCATGAAAAGTGCCAATACCCCCCCCTTTGGGTTCTAGGTGAAAATCTCACTATAAACAAATCAAACAAAAATGTTTCCATGGTGTGTATTGTTATTCATTTTCATCAAATAAACAAAATAAAACCCAGAATTAATCCCCAAAGACAAGAAATGAGCATAAAAGATGCTTCAGCGCAAGTGTTAATGTTACTAAGACAGCCCAAATTTCTAAAAATATTGCAAAAAACAACAATCTTCGATTTTAGAGTGAATGTTTGAAATGTATAGAAGGCATTTATTTCATTTTTAGAAAATTTAATTTTTCACATTTTTTCATGAAAAGTGCCAATATGGGTTCTAGGTGAAAATCTCACTCGACACAAATCAAACAAAAATGTTTCCATGGTGTGTGTTGTTGTTCATTTTCATCAAATAAACAATATAAAACCCAGAATTAATCCCGAAAGACAAGAAATGAGCATAAAAGATGCTTCAGCGCAAGTGTTAATGTTACAAAGAGGGCCCAAATTTCTAAAAATATTGCGAAAAAACAACAATCTTCTGTTTTAGAGTGAATGTTTGAGGTGTATAGATGGCATTTACTTCATTTTTAGAAAATTTAATTTTTCACATTTTTCCATGAAAAGTGCCAATACCCCCCCCTTTGGGTTCTAGGTGAAAATTTCACTCGACACAAATCAAACAAAAATGTTTCCATGGTGTGTATTGTTATTCATTGTCATCAAATAAACAAAATAAAACCCAGAATTAATCCCGAAAGACAAGAAATGAGCATAAAAGATGCTTCAGCGCAAGTGTTAATGTTACTAAGAGGGCCCAAATTTCTAAAAATATTGTGAAAAACAACAATCTTCTGTTTTAGAGTGAATGTTTGAGGTGTATAGAAGGCATTTATTTCATTTTTAGAAAATTTAATTTTTCACATTTTTCCATGAAAAGTGCCAAAACCCCCCCCTTTGGGTTCTAGGTGAAAATCTCACTCGTCACAAATCAAACAAAAATGTTTCCATGGTGTGTATTGTTGTTCATTTTCATCAAATAAACAAAATTAAACCCAGAATTAATCCCGAAAGACAAGAAATGAGCATAAAAGATGCTTCAGCGCAAGTGTTAATGTTACTAAGAGAGCCCAAATTTCTAAAAATATTGCGAAAAAACAACAATCTTCTGTTTTAGAGTGAATGTTTGAGGTGTATAGAAGGCATTTATTTCATTTTTAGAAAAATTAATTTTTCACATTTTTCCATGAAAAGTGCCAATACCCCCCCCTTTGGGTTCTAGGTGAAAATTTCACTCGACACAAATCAAACAAAAATGTTTCCATGGTGTGTATTGTTATTCATTGTCATCAAATAATCAAAATAAAACCCAGAATTAATCCCGAAAGACAAGAAATGAGCATAAAAGATGCTTCAGCGCAAGAGTTAATGTTAGAAAAGAGCCCAAATTTCTAAAAATATTGCCAAAAAAAAAACAATCTTCTGTTTTAGAGTGAATGTTTGAGGTGTATAGAAGGCATTTATTTCATTTTTAGAAAATTTAATTTTTCACATTTTTCCATGAAAAGTGCCAATACCCCCCCTTTGGGTTTTAGGTGAAAATCTCACTCGACACAAATCAAACAAAAATGTTTCCATGGTGTGTATTGTTGTTCATTTTCATCAAATAAACAAAATAAAACCCAGAATTAATCCTGAAAGAAAAGAAATGAGCATAAAAGATGCTTCAGCGCAAGTGTTAATGTTACTAAGAGGGACCAAATTTCTAAAAATATTACGAAAAACAACAATCTTCTGTTTTAGAGTGAATGTTTGAGGTGTAAAGAAGGCATTTATTTCATTTTTAGAAAATTTAATTTTTCACATTTTTCCATGAAAAGTGCCAATACCCCCCCCTTTGGGTTCTAGGTGAAAATCTCACTATAAACAAATCAAACAAAAATGTTTCCATGGTGTGTATTGTTATTCATTTTCATCAAATAAACAAAATAAAACCCAGAATTAATCCCCAAAGACAAGAAATGAGCATAAAAGATGCTTCAGCGCAAGTGTTAATGTTACTAAGAGAGCCCAAATTTCTAAAAATATTGCAAAAAACAACAATCTTCGATTTTAGAGTGAATGTTTGAAATGTATAGAAGGCATTTATTTCATTTTTAGAAAATTTAATTTTTCACATTTTTTCATGAAAAGTGCCAATATGGGTTCTAGGTGAAAATCTCACTCGACACAAATCAAACAAAAATGTTTCCATGGTGTGTGTTGTTGTTCATTTTCATCAAATAAACAATATAAAACCCAGAATTAATCCCGAAAGACAAGAAATGAGCATAAAAGATGCTTCAGCGCAAGTGTTAATGTTACTAAGAGGGACCAAATTTCTAAAAATATTGCGAAAAACAACAATCTTCTGTTTTAGAGTGAATGTTTGAGGTGTATAGATGGCATTTACTTCATTTTTAGAAAATTTAATTTTTCACATTTTTCCATGAAAAGTGCCAATACCCCCCCCTTTGGGTTCTAGGTGAAAATCTCACTCGACACAAATCAAACAAAAATGTTTCCATGGTGTGTATTGTTATTCATTTTCATCAAATAAACAAAATAAAACCCAGAATTAATCCCGAAAGACAAGAAATGAGCATAAAAGAAGCTTCAGCGCAAGTGTTAATGTTACTAAGAGAGCTCAAATTTCTAAAAATATTGCGAAAAACAACAATCTTCTGTTTTAGAGTGAATGTTTAAGGTGTATAGAAGGCATTTATTTCATTTTTAGAAAATTTAATTTTTCACATTTTTCCATGAAAAGTGCCAATACCCCCCCCTTTGGGTTCTAGGTGAAAATTTCACTCGACACAAATCAAACAAAAATGTTTCCATGGTGTGTATTGTTATTCATTGTCATCAAATAAACAAAATAAAACCCAGAATTAATCCCGAAAGACAAGAAATGAGCATAAAAGATGCTTCAGCGCAAGTGTTAATGTTACTAAGAGGGCCCAAATTTCTAAAAATATTGTGAAAAACAACAATCTTCTGTTTTAGAGTGAATGTTTGAGGTGTATAGAAGGCATTTATTTCATTTTTAGAAAATTTAATTTTTCACATTTTTCCATGAAAAGTGCCAAAACCCCCCCCTTTGGGTTCTAGGTGAAAATCTCACTCGTCACAAATCAAACAAAAATGTTTCCATGGTGTGTATTGTTGTTCATTTTCATCAAATAAACAAAATTAAACCCAGAATTAATCCCGAAAGACAAGAAATGAGCATAAAAGATGCTTCAGCGCAAGTGTTAATGTTACTAAGAGAGCCCAAATTTCTAAAAATATTGCGAAAAACAACAATCTTCTGTTTTAGAGTGAATGTTTGAGGTGTATAGAAGGCATTTATTTCATTTTTAGAAAAATTAATTTTTCACATTTTTCCATGAAAAGTGCCAATACCCCCCCCTTTGGGTTCTAGGTGAAAATTTCACTCGACACAAATCAAACAAAAATGTTTCCATGGTGTGTATTGTTATTCATTGTCATCAAATAATCAAAATAAAACCCAGAATTAATCCCGAAAGACAAGAAATGAGCATAAAAGATGCTTCAGCGCAAGAGTTAATGTTAGAAAAGAGCCCAAATTTCTAAAAATATTGCCAAAAAAAAAACAATCTTCTGTTTTAGAGTGAATGTTTGAGGTGTATAGAAGGCATTTATTTCATTTTTAGAAAATTTAATTTTTCACATTTTTCCATGAAAAGTGCCAATACCCCCCCCTTTGGGTTCTAGGTGAAAATCTCACTCGACACAAATCAAACAAAAATGTTTCCATGGTGTGTATTGTTATTCATTTTCATCAAATAAACAAAATAAAACCCAGAATTAATCCCGAAAGACAAGAAATGAGCATAAAAGAAGCTTCAGCGCAAGTGTTAATGTTACTAAGAGAGCTCAAATTTCTAAAAATATTGCGAAAAACAACAATCTTCTGTTTTAGAGTGAATGTTTAAGGTGTATAGAAGGCATTTATTTCATTTTTAGAAAATTTAATTTTTCACATTTTTCCATGAAAAGTGCCAATACCCCCCCCTTTGGGTTCTAGGTGAAAATTTCACTCGACACAAATCAAACAAAAATGTTTCCATGGTGTGTATTGTTATTCATTGTCATCAAATAAACAAAATAAAACCCAGAATTAATCCCGAAAGACAAGAAATGAGCATAAAAGATGCTTCAGCGCAAGTGTTAATGTTACTAAGAGGGCCCAAATTTCTAAAAATATTGTGAAAAACAACAATCTTCTGTTTTAGAGTGAATGTTTGAGGTGTATAGAAGGCATTTATTTCATTTTTAGAAAATTTAATTTTTCACATTTTTTCATGAAAAGTGCCAATACCCCCCCCTTTTGGTTCTAGGTGAAAATCTCACTCGACACAAATCAAACAAAAATGTTTCCATGGTGTATATTGTTATTCATTTTCATCAAATAAACAAAATAAAACCCAGAATTAATCCCGAAAGACAAGAAATGAGCATAAAAGATGCTTCAGCGCAAGTATTAATGTTACTAAAAGAGCCCAAATTTCTAAAAATATTGCGAAAAACAACAATCTTCTGTTTTAGAGTGAATGTTTGAGGTGTATAGAAGGCATTTATTTCATTTTTAGAAAATTTAATTTTCACATTTTTCCATGAAAAGTGCCAATATGGGTTCTAGGTGAAAATCTCCCTCGACACAAATCAAACAAAAATGTTTCCATGGTGTGTGTTGTTGTTCATTTTCATCAAATAAACAATATAAAACCCAGAATTAATCCCGAAAGACAAGAAATGAGCATAAAAGAGGCTTCAGCGCAAGTGTTAATGTTACTAAGAGGGACCAAATTTCTAAAAATATTGCGAAAAACAACAATCTTCTGTTTTAGAGTGAATGTTTGAGGTGTAAAGAAGGCATTTATTTCATTTTTAGAAAATTTAATTTTTCACATTTTTCCATGAAAAGTGCCAATACCCCCCCCTTTGGGTTCTATGTGAAAATCTCACTCGACACAAATCAAACAAAAATGTTTCCATGGTGTGTATTGTTATTCATTTTCATCAAATAAACAAAATAAAACCCAGAATTAATCCCCAAATACAAGAAATGAGCATAAAAGATGCTTCAGTGCAAGTATTAATGTTACTAATGAACCCAAATTTCTAAAAATATTGCAAAAAACAACAATCTTCTGTTTTAGAGTGAATGTTTGAGGTGTATAGAAGGCATTTATTTCATTTTTAGAAAATTTCATTTTTCACATTTTTCCATGAAAAGTGCCAATACCCCCATTTGGGTTCTAGGTGAAAATCTCACTAGACACAAATCAAACAAAAATGTTTCCATGGTGTGTATTGTTATTCATTTTCATCAAATAAAAAAAATAAAACCCAGAATTAATCCCCAAAGACAAGAAATGAGCATAAAAGATGCTTCAGCGCAAGTGTTAATGTTACTAAGAGAGCCCAAATTTCTAAAAATATTGCAAAAAACAACAATCTTCTGTTTTAGAGTGAATGTTTGAGGTGTATAGAAGGCATTTATTTCATTTTTAGAAAATTTAATTTTTCACATTTTTCCATGAAAAGTGCCAATACGCCCCCTTTGGGTTCTAGGTGAAAATCTTACTCGACACAAATCAAACAAAAATGTTTCCATGGTGTGTATTGTTGTTCATTTTCATCAAATAAACAAAATAAAACCCTTAATTAATCCCGAAAGACAAGAAATGAGCATAAAAGATACTTCAGCGCAAGTGTTAATGTTACTAAGAGGGACCAAATTTCTAAAAATATTGCAAAAAACAACAATCTTCTGTTTTAGAGTGAATGTTTGAGGTGTAAAGAAGGCATTTATTTCATTTTTAGAAAATTTAATTTTTCACATTTTTCCATGAAAAGTGCCATTACCCCCCCCTTTGGGTTCTAGGTGAAAATCTCACTCGACACAAATCAAACAAAAATGTTTCCATGGTGTGTATTGTTGTTCATTTTCATCAAATAAACAAAATAAAACCCAGAATTAATCCCGAAAGACAAGAAATGAGCATAAAAGATTCTTCAGCGCAAGTGTTAATGTTACTAAGAGAGCCCAAATTTCTAAAAATATTGCAAAAAACAACAATCTTCTGTTTTAGAGTGAATGTTTGAGGTGTATTGAAGTCATTTATTTCATTTTTAGAAAATTTAATTTTTCACATTTTTCCATGAAAAGTGCCAATACCCCCATTTGGGTTCTAGGTGAAAATCTCACTACACACAAATCAAACAAAAATGTTTCCATGGTGTGTATTGTTATTCATTTTCATCAAATAAACAAAATAAAACCCAGAATTAATCCCCAAAGACAAGAAATGAGCATAAAAGATGCTTCAGCGCAAGTGTGAATGTTACTAAGAGAGCCCAAATTTCTAAAAATATTGCAAAAAACAACAATCTTCTGTTTTAGAGTGAATGTTTGAGGTGTATAGAAGGCATTTATTTCATTTTTAGAAAATTTAATTTTTCACATTTTTCCATGAAAAGTGCCATTACCCCCCCCTTTGGGTTCTAGGTGAAAATTTCACTCGACACAAATCAAACAAAAATGTTTCCATGGTGTGTATTGTTATTCATTGTCATCAAATAATCAAAATAAAACCCAGAATTAATCCCGAAAGACAAGAAATGAGCATAAAAGATGCTTCAGCGCAAGAGTTAATGTTAGAAAAGAGCCCAAATTTCTAAAAATATTGCCAAAAAAAAAACAATCTTCTGTTTTAGAGTGAATGTTTGAGGTGTATAGAAGGCATTTATTTCATTTTTAGAAAATTTAATTTTTCACATTTTTCCATGAAAAGTGCCAATACCCCCCCTTTGGGTTTTAGGTGAAAATCTCACTCGACACAAATCAAACAAAAATGTTTCCATGGTGTGTATTGTTGTTCATTTTCATCAAATAAACAAAATAAAACCCAGAATTAATCCTGAAAGAAAAGAAATGAGCATAAAAGATGCTTCAGCGCAAGTGTTAATGTTACTAAGAGGGACCAAATTTCTAAAAATATTACGAAAAACAACAATCTTCAGTTTTAGAGTGAATGTTTGAGGTGTAAAGAAGCCATTTATTTCATTTTTAGAAAATTTAATTTTTCACATTTTTCCATGAAAAGTGCCAATACCCCCCCCTTTGGGTTCTAGGTGAAAATCTCACTATAAACAAATCAAACAAAAATGTTTCCATGGTGTGTATTGTTATTCATTTTCATCAAATAAACAAAATAAAACCCAGAATTAATCCCCAAAGACAAGAAATGAGCATAAAAGATGCTTCAGCGCAAGTGTTAATGTTACTAAGACAGCCCAAATTTCTAAAAATATTGCAAAAAACAACAATCTTTGATTTTAGAGTGAATGTTTGAAATGTATAGAAGGCATTTATTTCATTTTTAGAAAATTTAATTTTTCACATTTTTTCATGAAAAGTGCCAATATGGGTTCTAGGTGAAAATCTCACTCGACACAAATCAAACAAAAATGTTTCCATGGTGTGTGTTGTTGTTCATTTTCATCAAATAAACAATATAAAACCCAGAATTAATCCCGAAAGACAAGAAATGAGCATAAAAGATGCTTCAGCGCAAGTGTTAATGTTACTAAGAGGGACCAAATTTCTAAAAATATTGCGAAAAACAACAATCTTCTGTTTTAGAGTGAATGTTTGAGGTGTATAGATGGCATTTACTTCATTTTTAGAAAATTTAATTTTTCACATTTTTCCATGAAAAGTGCCAATACCCCCCCCTTTGGGTTCTAGGTGAAAATTTCACTCGACACAAATCAAACAAAAATGTTTCCATGGTGTGTATTGTTATTCATTGTCATCAAATAAACAAAATAAAACCCAGAATTAATCCCGAAAGACAAGAAATGAGCATAAAAGATGCTTCAGCGCAAGTGTTAATGTTACTAAGAGGGCCCAAATTTCTAAAAATATTGTGAAAAACAACAATCTTCTGTTTTAGAGTGAATGTTTGAGGTGTATAGAAGGCATTTATTTCATTTTTAGAAAATTTAATTTTTCACATTTTTCCATGAAAAGTGCCAAAACCCCCCCCTTTGGGTTCTAGGTGAAAATCTCACTCGTCACAAATCAAACAAAAATGTTTCCATGGTGTGTATTGTTGTTCATTTTCATCAAATAAACAAAATTAAACCCAGAATTAATCCCGAAAGACAAGAAATGAGCATAAAAGATGCTTCAGCGCAAGTGTTAATGTTACTAAGAGAGCCCAAATTTCTAAAAATATTGCGAAAAACAACAATCTTCTGTTTTAGAGTGAATGTTTGAGGTGTATAGAAGGCATTTATTTCATTTTTAGAAAATTTAATTTTTCACATTTTTCCATGAAAAGTGCCAATACCCCCCCTTTGGGTTTTAGGTGAAAATCTCACTCGACACAAATCAAACAAAAATGTTTCCATGGTGTGTATTGTTGTTCATTTTCATCAAATAAACAAAATAAAACCCAGAATTAATCCTGAAAGAAAAGAAATGAGCATAAAAGATGCTTCAGCGCAAGTGTTAATGTTACTAAGAGGGACCAAATTTCTAAAAATATTACGAAAAACAACAATCTTCTGTTTTAGAGTGAATGTTTGAGGTGTAAAGAAGGCATTTATTTCATTTTTAGAAAATTTAATTTTTCACATTTTTCCATGAAAAGTGCCAATACCCCCCCCTTTGGGTTCTAGGTGAAAATCTCACTATAAACAAATCAAACAAAAATGTTTCCATGGTGTGTATTGTTATTCATTTTCATCAAATAAACAAAATAAAACCCAGAATTATTCCCCAAAGACAAGAAATGAGCATAAAAGATGCTTCAGCGCAAGTGTTAATGTTACTAAGAGAGCCCAAATTTCTAAAAATATTGCAAAAAACAACAATCTTCGATTTTAGAGTGAATGTTTGAAATGTATAGAAGGCATTTATTTCATTTTTAGAAAATTTAATTTTTCACATTTTTTCATGAAAAGTGCCAATATGGGTTCTAGGTGAAAATCTCACTCGACACAAATCAAACAAAAATGTTTCCATGGTGTGTGTTGTTGTTCATTTTCATCAAATAAACAATATAAAACCCAGAATTAATCCCGAAAGACAAGAAATGAGCATAAAAGATGCTTCAGCGCAAGTGTTAATGTTACTAAGAGGGACCAAATTTCTAAAAATATTGCGAAAAACAACAATCTTCTGTTTTAGAGTGAATGTTTGAGGTGTATAGATGGCATTTACTTCATTTTTAGAAAATTTAATTTTTCACATTTTTCCATGAAAAGTGCCAATACCCCCCCCTTTGGGTTCTAGGTGAAAATCTCACTCGACACAAATCAAACAAAAATGTTTCCATGGTGTGTATTGTTATTCATTTTCATCAAATAAACAAAATAAAACCCAGAATTAATCCCGAAAGACAAGAAATGAGCATAAAAGAAGCTTCAGCGCAAGTGTTAATGTTACTAAGAGAGCTCAAATTTCTAAAAATATTGCGAAAAACAACAATCTTCTGTTTTAGAGTGAATGTTTAAGGTGTATAGAAGGCATTTATTTCATTTTTAGAAAATTTAATTTTTCACATTTTTCCATGAAAAGTGCCAATACCCCCCCCTTTGGGTTCTAGGTGAAAATTTCACTCGACACAAATCAAACAAAAATGTTTCCATGGTGTGTATTGTTATTCATTGTCATCAAATAAACAAAATAAAACCCAGAATTAATCCCGAAAGACAAGAAATGAGCATAAAAGATGCTTCAGCGCAAGTGTTAATGTTACTAAGAGGGCCCAAATTTCTAAAAATATTGTGAAAAACAACAATCTTCTGTTTTAGAGTGAATGTTTGAGGTGTATAGAAGGCATTTATTTCATTTTTAGAAAATTTAATTTTTCACATTTTTCCATGAAAAGTGCCAAAACCCCCCCCTTTGGGTTCTAGGTGAAAATCTCACTCGACACAAATCAAACAAAAAAGTTTCCATGGTTTGTATTGTTATTCATTTTCATCAAATAAACAAAATAAAACCCAGAATTAATCCTGAAAGAAAAGAAATGAGCATAAAAGATGCTTCAGCGCAAGTATTAATGTTACTAAAAGAGCCCAAATTTCTAAAAATATTGCGAAAAACAACAATCTTCTGTTTTAGAGTGAATGTTTGAGGTGTATAGAAGGCATTTATTTCATTTTTAGAAAATTTAATTTTCACATTTTTCCATGAAAAGTGCCAATATGGGTTCTAGGTGAAAATCTCACTCGACACAAATCAAACAAAAATGTTTCCATGGTGTGTGTTGTTGTTCATTTTCATCAAATAAACAATATAAAACCCAGAATTAATCCCGAAAGACAAGAAATGAGCATAAAAGATGCTTCAGCGCAAGTGTTAATGTTACTAAGAGGGACCAAATTTCTAAAAATATTGCGAAAAACAACAATCTTCTGTTTTAGAGTGAATGTTTGAGGTGTATAGATGGCATTTACTTCATTTTTAGAAAATTTAATTTTTCACATTTTTCCATGAAAAGTGCCAATACCCCCCCCTTTGGGTTCTAGGTGAAAATCTCACTCGACACAAATCAAACAAAAATGTTTCCATGGTGTGTATTGTTATTCATTTTCATCAAATAAACAAAATAAAACCCAGAATTAATCCCGAAAGACAAGAAATGAGCATAAAAGAAGCTTCAGCGCAAGTGTTAATGTTACTAAGAGAGCTCAAATTTCTAAAAATATTGCGAAAAACAACAATCTTCTGTTTTAGAGTGAATGTTTAAGGTGTATAGAAGGCATTTATTTCATTTTTAGAAAATTTAATTTTTCACATTTTTCCATGAAAAGTGCCAATACCCCCCCCTTTGGGTTCTAGGTGAAAATTTCACTCGACACAAATCAAACAAAAATGTTTCCATGGTGTGTATTGTTATTCATTGTCATCAAATAAACAAAATAAAACCCAGAATTAATCCCGAAAGACAAGAAATGAGCATAAAAGATGCTTCAGCGCAAGTGTTAATGTTACTAAGAGGGCCCAAATTTCTAAAAATATTGTGAAAAACAACAATCTTCTGTTTTAGAGTGAATGTTTGAGGTGTATAGAAGGCATTTATTTCATTTTTAGAAAATTTAATTTTTCACATTTTTCCATGAAAAGTGCCAAAACCCCCCCCTTTGGGTTCTAGGTGAAAATCTCACTCGACACAAATCAAACAAAAAAGTTTCCATGGTTTGTATTGTTATTCATTTTCATCAAATAAACAAAATAAAACCCAGAATTAATCCTGAAAGAAAAGAAATGAGCATAAAAGATGCTTCAGCGCAAGTGTTAATGTTACTAAGAGGGACCAAATTTCTAAAAATATTGCGAAAAACAACAATCTTCTGTTTTAGAGTGAATGTTTAAGGTGTAAAGAAGGCATTTATTTCATTTTTAGAAAATTTAATTTTTCACATTTTTCCATGAAAAGTGCCAATACCCCCCCCTTTGGGTTCTAGGTGAAAATCTCACTATAAACAAATCAAACAAAAATGTTTCCATGGTGTGTATTGTTATTCATTTTCATCAAATAAACAAAATAAAACCCAAAATTAATCCCTAAAGACAAGAAATGAGCATAAAAGATGCTTCAGCGCAAGTGTTAATGTTACTAAGAGAGCCCAAATTTCTAAAAATATTGCAAAAAACAACAATCTTCGATTTTAGAGTGAATGTTTGAGGTGTATAGAAGGCATTTATTTCATTTTTAGAAAATTTAATTTTTCACATTTTTTCATGAAAAGTGCCAATACCCCCCCCTTTTGGTTCTAGGTGAAAATCTCACTCGACACAAATCAAACAAAAATGTTTCCATGGTGTATATTGTTATTCATTTTCATCAAATAAACAAAATAAAACCCAGAATTAATCCCGAAAGACAAGAAATGAGCATAAAAGATGCTTCAGCGCAAGTATTAATGTTACTAAAAGAGCCCAAATTTCTAAAAATATTGCGAAAAACAACAATCTTCTGTTTTAGAGTGAATGTTTGAGGTGTATAGAAGGCATTTATTTCATTTTTAGAAAATTTAATTTTCACATTTTTCCATGAAAAGTGCCAATATGGGTTCTAGGTGAAAATCTCCCTCGACACAAATCAAACAAAAATGTTTCCATGGTGTGTGTTGTTGTTCATTTTCATCAAATAAACAATATAAAACCCAGAATTAATCCCGAAAGACAAGAAATGAGCATAAAAGAGGCTTCAGCGCAAGTGTTAATGTTACTAAGAGGGACCAAATTTCTAAAAATATTGCGAAAAACAACAATCTTCTGTTTTAGAGTGAATGTTTGAGGTGTATAGATGGCATTTACTTCATTTTTAGAAAATTTAATTTTTCACATTTTTCCATGAAAAGTGCCAATACCCCCCCCTTTGGGTTCTAGGTGAAAATCTCACTCGACACAAATCAAACAAAAATGTTTCCATGGTGTGTATTGTTATTCATTTTCATCAAATAAACAAAATAAAACCCAGAATTAATCCCGAAAGACAAGAAATGAGCATAAAAGAAGCTTCAGCGCAAGTGTTAATGTTACTAAGAGAGCTCAAATTTCTAAAAATATTGCGAAAAACAACAATCTTCTGTTTTAGAGTGAATGTTTAAGGTGTATAGAAGGCATTTATTTCATTTTTAGAAAATTTAATTTTTCACATTTTTCCATGAAAAGTGCCAATACCCCCCCCTTTGGGTTCTAGGTGAAAATTTCACTCGACACAAATCAAACAAAAATGTTTCCATGGTGTGTATTGTTATTCATTGTCATCAAATAAACAAAATAAAACCCAGAATTAATCCCGAAAGACAAGAAATGAGCATAAAAGATGCTTCAGCGCAAGTGTTAATGTTACTAAGAGGGCCCAAATTTCTAAAAATATTGTGAAAAACAACAATCTTCTATTTTAGAGTGAATGTTTGAGGTGTATAGAAGGCATTTATTTCATTTTTAGAAAATTTAATTTTTCACATTTTTCCATGAAAAGTGCCTATACCCTCCCCCCTTTGGGTTCTAGGTGAAAACCTCACTAGACACAAATCAAACAAAAATGTTTTCATGGTGTTTATTGTTGTTCATTTTCATCAAATAAACAAAATAAAACCCAGAATTAATCCCGCAAGACAAGAAATGAGCATAAAAGATACTTCAGTGCAAGTGTTAATGTTACTAAGAGGGACCAAATTTCTAAAAATATTGCGAAAAACAACAATCTTCTGTTTTAGAGTGAATGTTTGAGGTGTAAAGAAGGCATTTATTTCATTTTTAGAAAATTTAATTTTTTACATTTTTCCATGAAAAGTGCCAATACCCCCCCCTTTGGGTTCTAGGTGAAAATCTCACTCGACACAAATCAAACAAAAACGTTTCCATGGTGTGTATTGTTTTTCATTTTCATCAAATAAACATAATAAAACCCAGAATTAATCCCGAAAGACAAGAAATGAGCATAAAAGATGCTTCAGCGCAAGTGTTAATGTTACTAAGAGAGCCCAAATTTCTAAAAATATTGCAAAAAACAACAATCTTCTGTTTTAGAGTGAATGTTTGAGGTGTATAGAAGGCATTTATTTCATTTTTAGAAAATTTAATTTTTCACATTTTTCCATGAAAAGTGCCAATACCCCCCCCTTTGGGTTCTAGGTGAAAATCTCACTCGACACAAATCAAACAAAAATGTTTCCATGGTGTGTATTGTTATTCATTTTCATCAAATAAACAAAATAAAACCCAGAATTAATCCCGAAAGACAAGAAATGAGCATAAAAGATGCTTCAGCGCAAGTGTTAATGTTACTAAAAGAGCCCAAATTTCTAAAAATATTGCGAAAAACAACAATCTTCTGTTTTAGAGTGAATGTTTGAGGTGTATAGAAGGCATTTATTTCATTTTTAGAAAATTTAATTTTTCACATTTTTCCATGAAAAGTGCCAAAACCCCCCCCTTTGGGTTCTAGGTAAAAATCTCACTCGACACAAATCAAACAAAAAAGTTTCCATGGTTTGTATTGTTATTCATTTTCATCAAATAAACAAAATAAAACCCAGAATTAATCCCGAGAGACAAGAAATGAGCATAAAAGATGCTTCAGCGCAAGTGTTAATGTTACTAAAAGAGCCCAAATTTCTAAAAATATTGCGAAAAACAACAATCTTCTGTTTTAGAGTGAATGTTTGAGGTGTATAGAAGGCATTTATTTCATTTTTAGAAAAATTAATTTTTCACATTTTTCCATGAAAAGTGCCAATATGGGTTCTAGGTGAAAATCTCACTCGACACAAATCAAACAAAAATGTTTCCATGGTGTGTGTTGTTGTTCATTTTCATCAAATAAACAATATAAAACCCAGAATTAATCCCGAAAGACAAGAAATGAGCATAAAAGATGCTTCAGCGCAAGTGTTAATGTTACTAAGAGGGACCAAATTTCTAAAAATATTGCGAAAAACAACAATCTTCTGTTTTATAGTGAATGTTTGAGGTGTAAAGAAGGTATTTATTTCATTTTTAGAAAATTTAATTTTTTACATTTTTCCATGAAAAGTGCCAATACCCCCCCCTTTGGGTTCTAGGTGAAAATCTCACTCGATACAAATTAAACAAAAACGATTCCATGGTGTGTATTGTTGTTCATTTTCATCAAATAAACATAATAAAACCCAGAATTAATCCCGAAAGACAAGAAATGAGCATCAAAGATGCTTCAGCGCAAGTGTTAATGTTACTAAAAGAGCCCAAATTTCTAAAAATATTGCGAAAAACAACAATCTTCTGTTTTAGAGTGAATGTTTGAGGTGTATAGAAGGCATTTATTTCATTTTTAGAAAATTTAATTTTTCACATTTTTCCATGAAAAGTGCCAATACCCCCCCCTTTGGGTTCTAGGTGAAAATCTCACTCGATACAAATTAAACAAAAACGATTCCATGGTGTGTATTGTTGTTCATTTTCATCAAATAAACATAATAAAACCCAGAATTAATCCCGAAAGACAAGAAATGAGCATCAAAGATGCTTCAGCGCAAGTGTTAATGTTACTAAAAGAGCCCAAATTTCTAAAAATATTGCGAAAAACAACAATCTTCTGTTTTAGAGTGAATGTTTGAGGTGTATAGAAGGCATTTATTTCATTTTTAGAAAATTTAATTTTTCACATTTTTCCATGAAAAGTGCCAATATGGGTTCTAGGTGAAAATCTCACTCGACACAAATCAAACAAAAATGTTTCCATGGTGTGTGTTGTTGTTCATTTTCATCAAATAAACAATATAAAACCCAGAATTAATCCCGAAAGACAAGAAATGAGCATAAAAGATGCTTCAGCGCAAGTGTTAATGTTACTAAGAGGGACCAAATTTCTAAAAATATTGCGAAAAACAACAATCTTCTGTTTTAGAGTGAATGTTTGAGGTGTATGGAAGGCATTTATTTCATTTTTAGAAAATTTAATTTTTCACATTTTTCCATGAAAAGTGCCAATACCCCCCCCCCTTTGGGTTCTAGGTGAAAACCTCAATTGACACAAATCAAACAAAAATGTTTTCATGGTGTGTATTGTTGTTCATTTTCATCAAATAAACAAAATAAAACCCAGAATTAATCCCGCAAGACAAGAAATGAGCATAAAAGATACTTCAGCGCAAGTGTTAATGTTACTAAGAGGGACCAAATTTCTAAAAATATTGCGAAAAACAACAATCTTCTGTTTTATAGTGAATGTTTGAGGTGTAAAGAAGGTATTTATTTCATTTTTAGAAAATTTAATTTTTTACATTTTTCCATGAAAAGTGCCAATACCCCCCCCTTTGGGTTCTAGGTGAAAATCTCACTCGATACAAATTAAACAAAAACGATTCCATGGTGTGTATTGTTGTTCATTTTCATCAAATAAACATAATAAAACCCAGAATTAATCCCGAAAGACAAGAAATGAGCATCAAAGATGCTTCAGCGCAAGTGTTAATGTTACTAAAAGAGCCCAAATTTCTAAAAATATTGCGAAAAACAACAATCTTCTGTTTTAGAGTGAATGTTTGAGGTGTATAGAAGGCATTTATTTCATTTTTAGAAAATTTAATTTTTCACATTTTTCCATGAAAAGTGCCAAAACCCCCCCCTTTGGGTTCTAGGTGAAAATCTTTCTCGACACAAATCAAACAAAAATGTTTCCATGGTGTGTATTGTTATTCATTTTCATCAAATAAACAAATAAAACCCAAAATTAATCACGAAAGACAAGAAATGAGCATAAAAGATGCTTCAGCGCAAGTGTTAATGTTACTAAGAGAGCTCAAATTTCTAAAAATATTACGAAAAACAACAATCTTCTGTTTTAGGGTGAATTTTTAAGGTGTATAGAAGGCATTTATTTCATTTTTAGAAAATTTAATTTTTCTCATTTTTCCATGAAAAGTGCCTATACCCCCTTTGGGTTCTAGGTGAAAATCTCACTCGACACAAATCAAACAAAAATGTTTCCATGGTGTTTATTGTTATTCATTTTCATCAAATAAACAAAATAAAACCCAGAATTAATCCCGAAAGACAAGAAATGAGCATAAAAGATGCTTCAGCGCAAGTGTTAATATTACTAAAAGAGCCCAAATTTCTAAAAATATTGCAAAAAACAACAATCTTCTGTTTTAGAGTGAATGTTTGAGGTGTATAGTAGGCATTTATTTCATTTTTAGAAAATTTAATTTTTTACATTTTTCCATGAAAAGTGCCAATACCCCCCCCTTTGGGTTCTAGGTGAAAATCTCACTCGACACAAATCAAGCAAAAATGTCCCCATGGTTTGTATTGTTATTCATTTTCATCAAATAAACAAAATAAAACCCAGAATTAATCCCTAGAGACAAGAAATGAGCATAAAAGATGCTTCAGCGCAAGTGTTAATGTTACTAAAAGAGCCCAAATTTCTAAAAATTTGCAAAAAACAACAATCTTCTGTTTTAGAGTGAATGTTTGAGGTGTATAGAAGGCATTTATTTCATCTTTAGAAAATTTAATTTTTCACATTTTTCCATGAAAAGTGCCTAAACCCCCCCCTTTGGGTTCTAGGTGAAAATCTCACTCGACACAAATCAAACAAAAATGTTTCCATGGTGTGTATTGTTATTCATTTTCATCAAATAAACAAAATAAAACCCAGAATTAATCCCGAAAGACAAGAAATGAGTATAAAAGATGCTTCAGCGCAAGTGTTAATGTTACTAAAAGAGCCCAAATTTCTAAAAATATTGCGAAAAACAACAATCTTCTGTTTTAGAGTGAATGTTTGATGTGTATAGAAGGCATTTATTTCATTTTTAGAAAATTTAATTTTTCACATTTTTCCATGAAAAGTGCCAATATGGGTTCTAGGTGAAAATCTCACTCGACACAAATCAAACAAAAAAGTTTCCATGGTTTGTATTGTTATTCATTTTCATCAAATAAACAAAATAAAACCCAGAATTAATCCCGCAAGACAAGAAATGAGCATAAAAGATACTTCAGCGCAAGTGTTAATGTTACTAAGAGGGACCAAATTTCTAAAAATATTGCGAAAAACAACAATCTTCTGTTTTAGAGTGAATGTTTGAGGTGTAAAGAAGGCATTTATTTCATTTTTAGAAAATTTAATTTTTTACATTTTTCCATGAAAAGTGCCAATACCCCCCCCTTTGGGTTCTAGGTGAAAATCTCACTCGACACAAATCAAGCAAAAATGTCCCCATGGTTTGTATTGTTATTCATTTTCATCAAATAAACAAAATAAAACCCAGAATTAATCCCTAGAGACAAGAAATGAGCATAAAAGATGCTTCAGCGCAAGTGTTAATGTTACTAAAAGAGCCCAAATTTCTAAAAATATTGCGAAAAACAACAATCTTCTGTTTTAGAGTGAATGTTTGAGGTGTATAGAAGGCATTTATTTCATTTTTAGAAAAATTAATTTTTCACATTTTTCCATGAAAAGTGCCAATACCCCCCCCTTTGGGTTCTAGGTGAATACCTCACTTGACACAAATCAAACAAAAATGTTTCCATGGTGTGTATTGTTATTCATTTTCATCAAATAAACAAAATAAAACCCAGATTTAATCCCGAAAGACAAGAAATGAGCATAAAAGATGCTTCAGCGCAAGTGTTAATGTTACTAAAAGAGCCCAAATTTCTAAAAATTTGCAAAAAACAACAATCTTCTGTTTTAGAGTGAATGTTTGAGGTGTATAGAAGGCATTTATTTCATCTTTAGAAAATTTAATTTTTCACATTTTTCCATGTAAAGTGCCTAAACCCCCCCCTTTGGGTTCTAGGTGAAAATCTCACTCGACACAAATCAAACAAAAATGTTTCCATGGTGTGTATTGTTATTCATTTTCATCAAATAAACAAAATAAAACCCAGAATTAATCCCGAAAGACAAGAAATGAGCATAAAAGATGCTTCAGCGCAAGTGTTAATGTTACTAAAAGAGCCCAAATTTCTAAAAATATTGCGAAAAACAACAATCTTCTGTTTTAGAGTGAATGTTTGAGGTGTATAGAAGGTATTTATTTCATTTTTAGAAAATTTAATTTTTCACATTTTTCCATGAAAAGTGCCAAAACCCCCCCCCTTTGGGTTCTAGGTGAAAATCTCACTCGACACAAATCAAACAAAAAAGTTTCCATGGTTTGTATTGTTATTCATTTTCATCAAATAAACAAAATAAAACCCAGAATTAATCCCGAGAGACAAGAAATGAGCATAAAAGATGCTTCAGCGCAAGTGTTAATGTTACTAAAAGAGCCCAAATTTCTAAAAATATTGCGAAAAACAACAATCTTCTGTTTTAGAGTGAATGTTTGAGGTGTATAGAAGGCATTTATTTCATTTTTAGAAAATTTAATTTTTCACATTTTTCCATGAAAAGTGCCAATATGGGTTCTAGGTGAAAATCTCACTCGACACAAATCAAACAAAAAAGTTTCCATAGTTTGTATTGTTATTCATTTTCATCAAATAAACAAAATAAAACCCAGAATTAATCCCGCAAGACAAGAAATGAGCATAAAAGATACTTCAGCGCAAGTGTTAATGTTACTAAGAGGGACCAAATTTCTAAAAATATTGCGAAAAACAACAATCTTCTGTTTTAGAGTGAATGTTTGAGGTGTAAAGAAGGCATTTATTTCATTTTTAGAAAATTTAATTTTTTACATTTTTCCATGAAAAGTGCCAATACCCCCCCCTTTGGGTTCTAGGTGAAAATCTCACTCGACACAAATCAAACAAAAACGTTTCCATGGTGTGTATTGTTTTTCATTTTCATCAAATAAACATAATAAAACCCAGAATTAATCCCGAAAGACAAGAAATGAGCATAAAAGATGCTTCAGCGCAAGTGTTAATGTTACTAAGAGAGCCCAAATTTCTAAAAATATTGCAAAAAACAACAATCTTCTGTTTTAGAGTGAATGTTTGAGGTGTATAGAAGGCATTTATTTCATTTTTAGAAAATTTAATTTTTCACATTTTTCCATGAAAAGTGCCAATACCCCCCCCTTTGGGTTTTATGGTGAAAATCTCACTCGACACAAATCAAACAAAAATGTTTCCATGGTGTGTATTGTTATTCATTTTCATCAAATAAACAAAATAAAACCCAGAATTAATCCCGAAAGACAAGAAATGAGCATAAAAGATGCTTCAGCGCAAGTGTTAATGTTACTAAAAGAGCCCAAATTTCTAAAAATATTGCGAAAAACAACAATCTTCTGTTTTAGAGTGAATGTTTGAGGTGTATAGAAGGCATTTATTTCATTTTTAGAAAATTTAATTTTTCACATTTTTCCATGAAAAGTGCCAATACCCCCCCCTTTGGGTTCTAGGTGAAAATCTCACTCGACACAAATCAAGCAAAAATGTCCCCATGGTTTGTATTGTAATTCATTTTCATCAAATAAACAAAATAAAACCCAGAATTAATCCCTAGAGACAAGAAATGAGCATAAAAGATGCTTCAGCGCAAGTATTAATGTTACTAAAAGAGCCCAAATTTCTAAAAATATTGCGAAAAACAACAATCTTCTGTTTTAGAGTGAATGTTTGAGGTGTATAGAAGGCATTTATTTCATTTTTAGAAAATTTAATTTTCACATTTTTCCATGAAAAGTGCCAATATGGGTTCTAGGTGAAAATCTCACTCGACACAAATCAAACAAAAATGTTTCCATGGTGTGTGTTGTTGTTCATTTTCATCAAATAAACAATATAAAACCCAGAATTAATCCCGAAAGACAAGAAATGAGCATAAAAGAGGCTTCAGCGCAAGTGTTAATGTTACTAAGAGGGACCAAATTTCTAAAAATATTGCGAAAAACAACAATCTTCTGTTTTAGAGTGAATGTTTGAGGTGTATAGATGGCATTTACTTCATTTTTAGAAAATTTAATTTTTCACATTTTTCCATGAAAAGTGCCAATACCCCCCCCTTTGGGTTCTAGGTGAAAATCTCACTCGACACAAATCAAACAAAAATGTTTCCATGGTGTATTGTTATTCATTTTCATCAAATAAACAAAATAAAACCCAGAATTAATCCCGAAAGACAAGAAATGAGCATAAAAGAAGCTTCAGCGCAAGTGTTAATGTTACTAAGAGAGCTCAAATTTCTAAAAATATTGCGAAAAACAACAATCTTCTGTTTTAGAGTGAATGTTTAAGGTGTATAGAAGGCATTTATTTCATTTTTAGAAAATTTAATTTTTCACATTTTTCCATGAAAAGTGCCAATACCCCCCCCTTTGGGTTCTAGGTGAAAATTTCACTCGACACAAATCAAACAAAAATGTTTCCATGGTGTGTATTGTTATTCATTGTCATCAAATAAACAAAATAAAACCCAGAATTAATCCCGAAAGACAAGAAATGAGCATAAAAGATGCTTCAGCGCAAGTGTTAATGTTACTAAGAGGGCCCAAATTTCTAAAAATATTGTGAAAAACAACAATCTTCTATTTTAGAGTGAATATTTGAGGTGTATAGAAGGCATTTATTTCATTTTTAGAAAATTTAATTTTTCACATTTTTCCATGAAAAGTGCCTATACCCTCCCCCCTTTGGGTTCTAGGTGAAAACCTTACTAGACACAAATCAAACAAAAATGTTTTCATGGTGTTTATTGTTGTTCATTTTCATCAAATAAACAAAATAAAACCCAGAATTAATCCCGCAAGACAAGAAATGAGCATAAAAGATACTTCAGCGCAAGTGTTAATGTTACTAAGAGGGACCAAATTTCTAAAAATATTGCGAAAAACAACAATCTTCTGTTTTAGAGTGAATGTTTGAGGTGTAAAGAAGGCATTTATTTCATTTTTAGAAAATTTAATTTTTTACATTTTTCCATGAAAAGTGCCAATACCCCCCCCTTTGGGTTCTAGGTGAAAATCTCACTCGACACAAATCAAACAAAAACGTTTCCATGGTGTGTATTGTTTTTCATTTTCATCAAATAAACATAATAAAACCCAGAATTAATCCCGAAAGACAAGAAATGAGCATATAGATGCTTCAGCGCAAGTGTTAATGTTACTAAGAGAGCCCAAATTTCTGAAAATATTGCAAAGAGCAACAATCTTCTGTTTTAGAGTGAATGTTTGAGGTGTATAGAGGGCATTTATTTCATTTTTAGATAATTTAATTTTTCACATTTTTCCATGAAAAGTGCCAATACCCCCCCCTTTGGGTTCTAGGTGAAAATCTCACTCGACACAAATCAAACAAAAATGTTTCCATGGTGTGTATTGTTATTCATTTTCATCAAATAAACAAAATAAAACCCAGAATTAATCCCGAAAGACAAGAAATGAGCATAAAAGATGCTTCAGCGCAAGTGTTAATGTTACTAAAAGAGCCCAAATTTCTAAAAATATTGCGAAAAACAACAATCTTCTGTTTTAGAGTGAATGTTTGAGGTGTATAGAAGGCATTTATTTCATTTTTAGAAAATTTAATTTTTCACATTTTTCCATGAAAAGTGCCAATATGGGTTCTAGGTGAAAATCTCACTCGACACAAATCAAACAAAAATGTTTCCATGGTGTGTGTTGTTGTTCATTTTCATCAAATAAACAATATAAAACCCAGAATTAATCCCGAAAGACAAGAAATGAGCATAAAAGATGCTTCAGCGCAAGTGTTAATGTTACTAAGAGGGACCAAATTTCTAAAAATATTGCGAAAAACAACAATCTTCTGTTTTAGAGTGAATGTTTGAGGTGTATGGAAGGCATTTATTTCATTTTTAGAAAATTTAATTTTTCACATTTTTCCATGAAAAGTGCCAATAATGTTTTCATGGTGTGTATTGTTGTTCATTTTCATCAAATAAACAAAATAAAACCCAGAATTAATCCCGCAAGACAAGAAATGAGCATAAAAGATGCTTCAGCGCAAGTGTTAATGTTACTAAAAGAGCCCAAATTTCTAAAAATATTGCGAAAAACAACAATCTTCTGTTTTAGAGTGAATGTTTGAGGTGTATAGAAGGCATTTATTTCATTTTTAGAAAATTTAATTTTTCACATTTTTCCATGAAAAGTGCCAAAACCCCCCCCTTTGGGTTCTAGGTGAAAATCTCACTCGACACAAATCAAACAAAAATGTTTCCATGGTGTGTATTGTTATTCATTTTCATCAAATAAACAAAATAAAACCCAGAATTAATCCCGAAAGACAAGAAATGAGCATAAAAGATGCTTCAGCGCAAGTGTTAATGTTACTAAAAGAGCCCAAATTTCTAAAAATATTGCGAAAAACAACAATCTTCTGTTTTAGAGTGAATGTTTGAGGTGTATAGAAGGCATTTATTTCATTTTTAGAAAATTTAATTTTTCACATTTTTCCATGAAAAGTGCCAATACCCCCCCCTTTGGGTTCTAGGTGAAAATCTCACTCGACACAAATCAAACAAAAAAGTTTCCATGGTTTGTATTGTTATTCATTTTCATCAAATAAACAAAATAAAACCCAGAATTAATCCTGAAAGAAAAGAAATGAGCATAAAAGATGCTTCAGCGCAAGTGTTAATGTTACTAAGAGGGACCAAATTTCTAAAAATATTGCGAAAAACAACAATCTTCTGTTTTAGAGTGAATGTTTAAGGTGTAAAGAAGGCATTTATTTCATTTTTAGAAAATTTAATTTTTCACATTTTTCCATGAAAAGTGCCAATACCCCCCCCTTTGGGTTCTAGGTGAAAATCTCACTATAAACAAATCAAACAAAAATGTTTCCATGGTGTATTGTTATTCATTTTCATCAAATAAACAAAATAAAACCCAGAATTAATCCCCAAAGACAAGAAATGAGCATAAAAGATGCTTCAGCGCAAGTGTTAATGTTACTAAGAGAGCCCAAATTTCTAAAAATATTGCAAAAAACAACAATCTTCGATTTTAGAGTGAATGTTTGAGGTGTATAGAAGGCATTTATTTCATTTTTAGAAAATTTAATTTTTCACATTTTTTTCAGAAAAGTGCCAATACCCCCCCCCTTTTGGTTCTAGGTGAAAATCTCACTCGACACAAATCAAACAAAAATGTTTCCATGGTGTATATTGTTATTCATTTTCATCAAATAAACAAAATAAAACCCAGAATTAATCCCGAAAGACAAGAAATGAGCATAAAAGATGCTTCAGCGCAAGTGTTAATGTTACTAAAAGAGCCCAAATTTCTAAAAATATTGCGAAAAACAACAATCTTCTGTTTTAGAGTGAATGTTTGAGGTGTATAGAAGGCATTTATTTCATTTTTAGAAAATTTAATTTTCACATTTTTCCATGAAAAGTGCCAATATGGGTTCTAGGTGAAAATCTCACTCGACACAAATCAAACAAAAATGTTTCCATGGTGTGTGTTGTTGTTCATTTTCATCAAATAAACAATATAAAACCCAGAATTAATCCCGAAAGACAAGAAATGAGCATAAAAGAGGCTTCAGCGCAAGTGTTAATGTTACTAAGAGGGACCAAATTTCTAAAAATATTGCGAAAAACAACAATCTTCTGTTTTAGAGTGAATGTTTGAGGTGTATAGATGGCATTTACTTCATTTTTAGAAAATTTAATTTTTCACATTTTTCCATGAAAAGTGCCAATACCCCCCCCTTTGGGTTCTAGGTGAAAATCTCACTCGACACAAATCAAACAAAAATGTTTCCATGGTGTATTGTTATTCATTTTCATCAAATAAACAAAATAAAACCCAGAATTAATCCCGAAAGACAAGAAATGAGCATAAAAGAAGCTTCAGCGCAAGTGTTAATGTTACTAAGAGAGCTCAAATTTCTAAAAATATTGCGAAAAACAACAATCTTCTGTTTTAGAGTGAATGTTTAAGGTGTATAGAAGGCATTTATTTCATTTTTAGAAAATTTAATTTTTCACATTTTTCCATGAAAAGTGCCAATACCCCCCCCTTTGGGTTCTAGGTGAAAATTTCACTCGACACAAATCAAACAAAAATGTTTCCATGGTGTGTATTGTTATTCATTGTCATCAAATAAACAAAATAAAACCCAGAATTAATCCCGAAAGACAAGAAATGAGCATAAAAGATGCTTCAGCGCAAGTGTTAATGTTACTAAGAGGGCCCAAATTTCTAAAAATATTGTGAAAAACAACAATCTTCTATTTTAGAGTGAATATTTGAGGTGTATAGAAGGCATTTATTTCATTTTTAGAAAATTTAATTTTTCACATTTTTCCATGAAAAGTGCCTATACCCTCCCCCCTTTGGGTTCTAGGTGAAAACCTTACTAGACACAAATCAAACAAAAATGTTTTCATGGTGTTTATTGTTGTTCATTTTCATCAAATAAACAAAATAAAACCCAGAATTAATCCCGCAAGACAAGAAATGAGCATAAAAGATACTTCAGCGCAAGTGTTAATGTTACTAAGAGGGACCAAATTTCTAAAAATATTGCGAAAAACAACAATCTTCTGTTTTAGAGTGAATGTTTGAGGTGTAAAGAAGGCATTTATTTCATTTTTAGAAAATTTAATTTTTTACATTTTTCCATGAAAAGTGCCTATACCCTCCCCCCTTTGGGTTCTAGGTGAAAATCTCACTCGACACAAATCAAACAAAAACGTTTCCATGGTGTGTATTGTTTTTCATTTTCATCAAATAAACATAATAAAACCCAGAATTAATCCCGAAAGACAAGAAATGAGCATATAGATGCTTCAGCGCAAGTGTTAATGTTACTAAGAGAGCCCAAATTTCTAAAAATATTGCAAAAAACAACAATCTTCTGTTTTAGAGTGAATGTTTGAGGTGTATAGAAGGCATTTATTTCATTTTTAGAAAATTTAATTTTTCACATTTTTCCATGAAAAGTGCCAATACCCCCCCCTTTGGGTTCTAGGTGAAAATCTCACTCGACACAAATCAAACAAAAATGTTTCCATGGTGTGTATTGTTATTCATTTTCATCAAATAAACAAAATAAAACCCAGAATTAATCCCGAAAGACAAGAAATGAGCATAAAAGATGCTTCAGCGCAAGTGTTAATGTTACTAAAAGAGCCCAAATTTCTAAAAATATTGCGAAAAACAACAATCTTCTGTTTTAGAGTGAATGTTTGAGGTGTATAGAAGGCATTTATTTCATTTTTAGAAAATTTAATTTTTCACATTTTTCCATGAAAAGTGCCAATATGGGTTCTAGGTGAAAATCTCACTCGACACAAATCAAACAAAAATGTTTCCATGGTGTGTGTTGTTGTTCATTTTCATCAAATAAACAATATAAAACCCAGAATTAATCCCGAAAGACAAGAAATGAGCATAAAAGATGCTTCAGCGCAAGTGTTAATGTTACTAAGAGGGACCAAATTTCTAAAAATATTGCGAAAAACAACAATCTTCTGTTTTAGAGTGAATGTTTGAGGTGTATGGAAGGCATTTATTTCATTTTTAGAAAATTTAATTTTTCACATTTTTCCATGAAAAGTGCCAATACCCCCCCCCCCTTTGGGTTCTAGGTGAAAACCTCAATTGACACAAATCAAACAAAAATGTTTTCATGGTGTGTATTGTTGTTCATTTTCATCAAATAAACAAAATAAAACCCAGAATTAATCCCGCAAGACAAGAAATGAGCATAAAAGATACTTCAGCGCAAGTGTTAATGTTACTAAGAGGGACCAAATTTCAAAAAATATTGCGAAAAACAACAATCTTCTGTTTTATAGTGAATGTTTGAGGTGTAAAGAAGGTATTTATTTCATTTTTAGAAAATTTAATTTTTTACATTTTTCCATGAAAAGTGCCAATACCCCCCCCTTTGGGTTCTAGGTGAAAATCTCACTCGATACAAATCAAACAAAAACGTTTCCATGGTGTGTATTGTTGTTCATTTTCATCAAATAAACATAATAAAACCCAGAATTCATCCCGAAAGACAAGAAATGAGCATCAAAGATGCTTCAGCGCAAGTGTTAATGTTACTAAAAGAGCCCAAATTTCTAAAAATATTGCGAAAAACAACAATCTTCTGTTTTAGAGTGAATGTTTGAGGTGTATAGAAGGCATTTATTTCATTTTTAGAAAATTTAATTTTTCACATTTTTCCATGAAAAGTGCCAAAACCCCCCCCTTTGGGTTCTAGGTGAAAATCTCACTCGACACAAATCAAACAAAAATGTTTCCATGGTGTGTATTGTTATTCATTTTCATCAAATAAACAAATAAAACCCAAAATTAATCCCGAAAAACAAGAAATGAGCATAAAAGATGCTTCAGCGCAAGTGTTAATGTTACTAAGAGAGCTCAAATTTCTAAAAATATTATGAAAAACAACAATCTTCTGTTTTAGGGTGAATTTTTAAGGTGTATAGAAGGCATTTATTTCATTTTTAGAAAATTTAATTTTTCTCATTTTTCCATGAAAAGTGCCTATACCCCCTTTGGGTTCTAGGTGAAAATCTCACTCGACACAAATCAAACAAAAATGTTTCCATGGTGTGTATTGTTATTCATTTTCATCAAATAAACAAAATAAAACCCAGAATTAATCCCGAAAGACAAGAAATGAGCATAAAAGATGCTTCAGCGCAAGGGTTAATATTACTAAAAGAGCCCAAATTTCTAAAAATATTGCAAAAAACAACAATCTTCTGTTTTAGAGTGAATGTTTGAGGTGTATAGTAGGCATTTATTTCATTTTTAGAAAATTTAATTTTTCTCATTTTTCCATGAAAAGTGCCAATACCCCCCCCTTTGGGTTCTAGGTGAAAATCTCACTCGACACAAATCAAGCAAAAATGTCCCCATGGTTTGTATTGTTATTCATTTTCATCAAATAAACAAAATAAAACCCAGAATTAATCCCTAGAGACAAGAAATGAGCATAAAAGATGCTTCAGCGCAAGTGTTAATGTTACTAAAAGAGCCCAAATTTCTAAAAATATTGCGAAAAAAAACAATCTTCTGTTATAGAGTGAATGTTTGAGGTGTATAGAAGGCATTTATTTCATTTTTAGAAAAATTAATTTTTCACATTTTTCCATGAAAAGTGCCAATACCCCCCCCTTTGGGTTCTAGGTGAATACCTCACTTGACACAAATCAAACAAAAATGTTTCCATGGTGTGTATTGTTATTCATTTTCATCAAATAAACAAAATAAAACCCAGATTTAATCCCGAAAGACAAGAAATGAGCATAAAAGATGCTTCAGCGCAAGTGTTAATGTTACTAAAAGAGCCCAAATTTCTAAAAATTTGCAAAAAACAACAATCTTCTGTTTTAGAGTGAATGTTTGAGGTGTATAGAAGGCATTTATTTCATTTTTAGAAAATTTAATTTTTCACATTTTTCCATGAAAAGTGCCTAAACCCCCCCCTTTGGGTTCTAGGTGAAAATCTCACTCGACACAAATCAAACAAAAAAGTTTCCATGGTTTGTATTGTTATTCATTTTCATCAAATAAACAAAATAAAACCCAGAATTAATCCGAGAGACAAGAAATGAGCATAAAAGATGCTTCAGCGCAAGTGTTAATGTTACTAAAAGAGCCCAAATTTCTAAAAATATTGCGAAAAACAACAATCTTCTGTTTTAGAGTGAATGTTTGAGGTGTATAGAAGGCATTTATTTCATTTTTAGAAAATTTAATTTTTCACATTTTTCCATGAAAAGTGCCAATATGGGTTCTAGGTGAAAATCTCACTCGACACAAATCAAACAAAAATGTTTCCATGGTGTGTGTTGTTGTTCATTTTCATCAAATAAACAATATAAAACCCAGAATTAATCCCGAAAGACAAGAAATGAGCATAAAAGATGCTTCAGCGCAAGTGTTAATGTTACTAAGAGAGACCAAATTTCTAAAAATATTGCGAAAAACAACAATCTTCTGTTTTAGAGTGAATGTTTGAGGTGTATAGATGGCATTTACTTCATTTTTAGAAAATTTAATTTTTCACATTTTTCCATGAAAAGTGCCAATACCCCCCCCACCCTTTGGGTGCTAGGTGAAAATCTCACTCGACACAAATCAAACAAAAACGTTTCCATGGTGTGTATTGTTTTTCATTTTCATCAAAGAAACAAATAAAACCCAAAATTAATCCTGAGAGACAAGAAATGAGCATAAAAGATGCTTCAGCGCAAGTGTAAATGTTACTAAAAGAGCCCAAATTTCTAAAAATATTGCGAAAAACAACAATCTTCTGTTTTATAGTGAATGTTTGAGGTGTATAGAAGGCATTTATTTCATTTTTAGAAAAATTTAATTTTTCACAGTTTTCCATGAAAAGTGCTAATACCCACCCCTTTGGGTTCTAGGTGAAAATCTCACTTGACACAAATCAAACAAAAATGTTTCCATGGTGTGTATTGTTATTCATTTTCATCAAATAAACAAAATAAAACCCAGAATTAATCCCGAAAGACAAGAAATTAGCATAAAAGATGCTTCAGCGCAAGTGTTAATTTTACTAAAAGAGCCGAAATTTCTAAAAATATTGCGAAAAACAACAATCTTCTGTTTTAGAGTGAATGTTTGAGGTGATAGAAGGCATTATTTCATTTTTAGAAAACTTAATTTTTCACATTTTTCCATGAAAAGTGCCTATACCCCCCCCCTTTGGGTTCTAGGTGAAAATCTCACTCGATACAAATCAAACAAAAATGTTTCCATGGTGTGTATTGTTGTTCATTTTCATCAAATAAACAAAATAAAACCCAGAATTAATCCCGAAAGACAAGAAAAGAGCATAAAAGATGCTTCAGCGCAAGTGTTAATGTTACTAAGGGAGCCCAAATTTCTAAAAATATTGCGAAAAACAACAATCTTCTGTTTTAGAGTGAATGTTTGAGGTGTATAGAATGCATTTATTTCATTTTTAGAAAATTTAATTTTTCACATTTTTCCATGAAAAGTGCCAATACCCCCCCCCTTTGGGTTCTAGGTGAAAATCTCACTCGACACAAATCAAACAAAAATGTTTCCATGGTGTGTATTGTTGTTCATTTTCATCAAATAAACAAAATAAAACCCAGAATTAATCCCGAAAGACAAGAAATGAGCATAAAAGATGCTTCAGCGCAAGTGTTAATGTTACTAAAAGAGCCCAAATTTCTAAAAATATTGCGAAAAACAACAATCTTCTGTTTTAGAGTGAATGTTTGAGGTGTATAGAAGGCATTTATTTCATTTTTAGAAAATTTAATTTTTCACATTTTTCCATGAAAAGTGCCAATATGGGTTCTAGGTGAAAATCTCACTCGACACAAATCAAACAAAAATGTTTCCATGGTGTGTGTTGTTGTTCATTTTCATCAAATAAACAATATAAAACCCAGAATTAATCCCGAAAGACAAGAAATGAGCATAAAAGATGCTTCAGCGCAAGTGTTAATGTTACTAAGAGGGACCAAATTTCTAGAAAATATTGCGAAAAACAACAATCTTCTGTTTTAGAGTGAATGTTTGAGGTGTATGGAAGGCATTTATTTCATTTTTAGAAAATTTAATTTTTCACATTTTTCCATGAAAAGTGCCAATACCCCCCCCCCCCTTTGGGTTCTAGGTGAAAACCTCAATTGACACAAATCAAACAAAAATGTTTTCATGGTGTGTATTGTTGTTCATTTTCATCAAATAAACAAAATAAAACCCAGAATTAATCCCGCAAGACAAGAAATGAGCATAAAAGATACTTCAGCGCAAGTGTTAATGTTACTAAGAGGGACCAAATTTCAAAAAATATTGCGAAAAACAACAATCTTCTGTTTTATAGTGAATGTTTGAGGTGTAAAGAAGGTATTATTTCATTTTTAGAAAATTTATTTTTTACATTTTTCCATGAAAAGTGCCAATACCCCCCCCTTTGGGTTCTAGGTGAAAATCTCACTCGATACAAATCAAACAAAAACGTTTCCATGGTGTGTATTGTTGTTCATTTTCATCAAATAAACATAATAAAACCCAGAATTCATCCCGAAAGACAAGAAATGAGCATCAAAGATGCTTCAGCGCAAGTGTTAATGTTACTAAAAGAGCCCAAATTTCTAAAAATATTGCGAAAAACAACAATCTTCTGTTTTAGAGTGAATGTTTGAGGTGTATAGAAGGCATTTATTTCATTTTTAGAAAATTTAATTTTTCACATTTTTCCATGAAAAGTGCCAAAACCCCCCCCTTTGGGTTCTAGGTGAAAATCTCACTCGACACAAATCAAACAAAAATGTTTCCATGGTGTGTATTGTTATTCATTTTCATCAAATAAACAAATAAAACCCAAAATTAATCCCGAAAGACAAGAAATGAGCATAAAAGATGCTTCAGCGCGCAAGTGTTAATGTTACTAAGAGAGCTCAAATTTCTAAAAATATTACGAAAAACAACAATCTTCTGTTTTAGGGTGAATTTTTAAGGTGTATAGAAGGCATTTATTTCATTTTTAGAAAATTTAATTTTCTCATTTTTCCATGAAAAGTGCCTATACCCCCTTTGGGTTCTAGGTGAAAATCTCACTCGACACAAATCAAACAAAAATGTTTCCATGGTGTGTATTGTTATTCATTTTCATCAAATAAACAAAATAAAACCCAGAATTAATCCCGAAAGACAAGAAATGAGCATAAAAGATGCTTCAGCGCAAGGGTTAATATTACTAAAAGAGCCCAAATTTCTAAAAATATTGCAAAAAACAACAATCTTCTGTTTTAGAGTGAATGTTTGAGGTGTATAGTAGGCATTTATTTCATTTTTAGAAAATTTAATTTTTCTCATTTTTCCATGAAAAGTGCCAATACCCCCCCCTTTGGGTTCTAGGTGAAAATCTCACTCGACACAAATCAAACAAAAATGTTTCCATGGTGTGTATTGTTGTTCATTTTCATCAAATAAACAAAATAAAACCCAGAATTAATCCAGAAAGACAAGAAATTGGCATAAAAGATGCTTCAGCGCAAGTGTTAATGTTACTAAGAGAGCCCAAATTTCTAAAAATATTGCGAAAAAAAACAATCTTCTGTTTTAGAGTGAATGTTTGAGGTGTATAGAATGCATTTATTTCATTTTTAGAAAATTTAATTTTTCACATTTTTCCATGAAAAGTGCCAATACCCCCCCCTTTGGGTTCTAGGTGAAAATCTCACTCGACACAAATCAAGCAAAAATGTCCCCATGGTTTGTATTGTTATTCATTTTCATCAAATAAACAAAATAAAACCCAGAATTAATCCCTAGAGACAAGAAATGAGCATAAAAGATGCTTCAGCGCAAGTGTTAATGTTACTAAAAGAGCCCAAATTTCTAAAAATATTGCGAAAAAAAACAATCTTCTGTTTTAGAGTGAATGTTTGAGGTGTATAGAAGGCATTTATTTCATTTTTAGAAAAATTAATTTTTCACATTTTTCCATGAAAAGTGCCAATACCCCCCCCTTTGGGTTCTAGGTGAATACCTCACTTGACACAAATCAAACAAAAATGTTTCCATGGTGTGTATTATTATTCATTTTCATCAAATAAACAAAATAAAACCCAGATTTAATCCCTTATCCCGAAAGACAAGAAATGAGCATAAAAGATGCTTCAGCGCAAGTGTTAATGTTACTAAAAGAGCCCAAATTTCTAAAAATTTGCAAAAAACAACAATCTTCTGTTTTAGAGTGAATGTTTGAGGTGTATAGAAGGCATTTATTTCATTTTTAGAAAATTTAATTTTTCACATTTTTCCATGAAAAGTGCCTAAACCCCCCCCTTTGGGTTCTAGGTGAAAATCTCACTCGACACAAATCAAACAAAAAAGTTTCCATGGTTTGTATTGTTATTCATTTCATCAAATAAACAAAATAAAACCCAGAATTAATCCCGAGAGACAAGAAATGAGCATAAAAGATGCTTCAGCGAAGTGTTAATGTTACTAAAAGAGCCCAAATTTCTAAAAATATTGCGAAAAACAACAATCTTCTGTTTTAGAGTGAATGTTTGAGGTGTATAGAAGGCATTTATTTCATTTTTAGAAAATTTAATTTTTCACATTTTTCCATGAAAAGTGCCAATATGGGTTCTAGGTGAAAATCTCACTCGACACAAATCAAACAAAAATGTTTCCATGGTGTGTGTTGTTGTTCATTTTCATCAAATAAACAATATAAAACCCAGAATTAATCCCGAAAGACAAGAAATGAGCATAAAAGATGCTTCAGCGCAAGTGTTAATGTTACTAAGAGGGACCAAATTTCTAAAATATTGCGAAAAAACAACAATCTTCTGTTTTAGAGTGAATGTTTGAGGTGTATAGATGGCATTTACTTCATTTTTAGAAAATTTAATTTTTCACATTTTTCCATGAAAAGTGCCAATACCCCCCCCAACCTTTGGGTGCTAGGTGAAAATCTCACTCGACACAAATCAAACAAAAACGTTTCCATGGTGTGTATTGTTTTTCATTTTCATCAAAAGAAACAAATAAAACCCAAAATTAATCCTGAGAGACAAGAAATGAGCATAAAAGATGCTTCAGCGCAAGTGTAAATGTTACTAAAAGAGCCCAAATTTCTAAAAATATTGCGAAAAACAACAATCTTCTGTTTTATAGTGAATGTTTGAGGTGTATAGAAGGCATTTATTTCATTTTTAGAAAATTTAATTTTTCACAGTTTTCCATGAAAAGTGCTAATACCCACCCCTTTGGGTTCTAGGTGAAAATCTCACTTGACACAAATCAAACAAAAATGTTTCCATGGTGTGTATTGTTATTCATTTTCATCAAATAAACAAAATAAAACCCAGAATTAATCCCGAAAGACAAGAAATTAGCATAAAAGATGCTTCAGCGCAAGTGTTAATTTTACTAAAAGAGCCGAAATTTCTAAAAATATTGCGAAAAACAACAATCTTCTGTTTTAGAGTGAATGTTTGAGGTGTATAGAAGGCATTTATTTCATTTTTAGAAAAACTTAATTTTTCACATTTTTCCATGAAAAGTGCCTATACCCCCCCTTTGGGTTCTAGGTGAAAATCTCACTCGACACAAAATCAAACAAAAATGTTTCCATGGTGTGTATTGTTGTTCATTTTCATCAAATAAACAAAATAAAACCCAGAATTAATCCCGAAAGACAAGAAAAGAGCATAAAAGATGCTTCAGCGCAAGTGTTAATGTTACTAAGAGAGCCCAAATTTCTAAAAATATTGCGAAAAAACAACAATCTTCTGTTTTAGAGTGAATGTTTGAGGTGTATAGAATGCATTTATTTCATTTTTAGAAAATTTAATTTTTCACATTTTTCCATGAAAAGTGCCAATACCCCCCCCTTTGGGTTCTAGGTGAAAATCTCACTCGACACAAATCAAGCAAAAATGTCCCCATGGTTTGTATTGTTATTCATTTTCATCAAATAAACAAAATAAAACCCAGAATTAATCCCTAGAGACAAGAAATGAGCATAAAAGATGCTTCAGCGCAAGTGTTAATGTTACTAAAAGAGCCCAAATTTCTAAAAATATTGCGAAAAACAACAATCTTCTGTTTTAGAGTGAATGTTTGAGGTGTAAAGAATGCATTTATTTCATTTTAGAAATTTAATTTTTCACATTTTTCCATGAAAAGTGCCAATACCCCCCCCCCTTTGGGTTTAAGGTGAAAATCTCACTCGACACAATCAAACAAAAATGTTTCATGGTGTGTATTGTTATTCATTTTCATCAAATAAACAAATAAAACCCAAAATTAATCCCGAAAGACAAGAAATGAGCATAAAAGATGCTTCAGCGCAAGTGTTAATGTTACTAAGAGAGCTCAAATTTCTAAAAATATTACGAAAAACAACAATCTTCTGTTTTAGGGTGAATTTTTAAGGTGTATAGAAGGCATTTATTTCATTTTTAGAAAATTTAATTTTTCTCATTTTTCCATGAAAAGTGCCTATACCTCCTTTGGGTTCTAGGTGAAAATCTCACTCGACACAAATCAAACAAAAATGTTTCCATGGTGTGTATTGTTATTCATTTTCATCAAATAAACAAAATAAAACCCAGAATTAATCCCGAAAGACAAGAAATGAGCATAAAAGATGCTTCAGCGCAAGTGTTAATATTACTAAAAGAGCCCAAATTTCTAAAAATATTGCAAAAAACAACAATCTTCTGTTTTATAGTGAATGTTTGAGGTGTATAGAAGGCATTTATTTCATTTTTAGAAAATTTAATTTTTCACAGTTTTCCATGAAAAGTGCTAATACCCACCCCTTTGGGTTCTAGGTGAAAATCTCACTTGACACAAATCAAACAAAATGTTTCCATGGTGTGTATTGTTATTCATTTTCATCAATAAACAAAATAAAACCCAGAATTAATCCCGAAAGACAAGAAATTAGCATAAAAGATGCTTCAGCGCAAGTGTTAATTTTACTAAAAGAGCCGAAATTTCTAAAAATATTGCGAAAAACAACAATCTTCTGTTTTAGAGTGAATGTTTGAGGTGTATAGAAGGCATTTATTTCAGTTTTAGAAAACTTAATTTTTCACATTTTTCCATGAAAAGTGCCTATACCCCCCCCTTTGGGTTCTAGGTGAAAATCTCACTCGACACAAATCAAACAAAAATGTTTCCATGGTGTGTATTGTTGTTCATTTTCATCAAATAAACAAAATAAAACCCAGAATTAATCCCGAAAGACAAGAAATGAGCATAAAAGATGTTTCAGCGCCAGTGTTAATGTTACTAAAAGAGCCCAAATTTCTAAAAATATTGCGAAAAACAACAATCTTCTGTTTTAGAGTGAATGTTTGAGGTGTATAGAAGGCATTTATTTCATTTTTAGAAAATTTAATTTTTCACATTTTTCCATGAAAAGTGCCAATATGGGTTCTAGGTGAAAATCTCACTCGAAACAAATCAAACAAAAATGTTTCCATGATGTGTGTTGTTGTTCATTTTCATCAAATAAACAATATAAAACCCAGAATTAATCCCGAAAGACAAGAAATGAGCATAAAAGATGCTTCAGCGCAAGTGTTAATGTTACTAAGAGGGACCAAATTTCTAAAAATATTGCGAAAAACAACAATCTTCTGTTTTAGAGTGAATGTTTGAGGTGTATAGATGGCATTTACTTCATTTTTAGAAAATTTAATTTTTCACATTTTTCCATGAAAAGTGCCAATACCCCCCCCACCCTTTGGGTGCTAGGTGAAAATCTCACTCGACACAAATCAAACAAAAACGTTTCCATGGTGTGTATTGTTTTTCATTTTCATCAAAGAAACAAATAAAACCCAAAATTAATCCTGAGAGACAAGAAATGAGCATAAAAGATGCTTCAGCGCAAGTGTAAATGTTACTAAAAGAGCCCAAATATTCTAAAAATATTGCGGAAAAAACAACAATCTTCTGTTTTATAGTGAATGTTTGAGGTGTATAGAAGGCATTTATTTCATTTTTAGAAAATTTAATTTTTCACAGTTTTCCATGAAAAGTGCTAATACCCACCCCTTTGGGTTCTAGGTGAAAATCTCACTTGACACAAATCAAACAAAAATGTTTCCATGGTGTGTATTGTTATTCATTTTCATCAAATAAACAAAATAAAACCCAGAATTAATCCCGAAAGACAAGAAATTAGCATAAAAGATGCTTCAGCGCAAGTGTTAATTTTACTAAAAGAGCCGAAATTTCTAAAAATATTGCGAAAAAACAACAATCTTCTGTTTTAGAGTGAATGTTTGAGGTGTATAGAAGGCATTTATTTCATTTTTAGAAAACTTAATTTTTCACATTTTTCCATGAAAAGTGCCTATACCCCCCCCTTTGGGTTCTAGGTGAAAATCTCACTCGACACAAATCAAACAAAAATGTTTCCATGGTGTGTATTGTTGTTCATTTTCATCAAATAAACAAAATAAACCCAGAATTAATCCCGAAAGACAAGAAAAGAGCATAAAAGATGCTTCAGCGCAAGTGTTAATGTTACTAAGAGAGCCCAAATTTCTAAAAATATTGCGAAAAACAACAATCTTCTGTTTTTAGAGTGAATGTTTGAGGTGTATAGAATGCATTTATTTCATTTTTAGAATATTTTAATTTTTCACATTTTTCCATGAAAAGTGCCAATACCCCCCCCTTTGGGTTCAAGGTGAAAATCTCACTCGACACAAATCAAGCAAAAATGTCCCCATGGTTTGTATTGTTATTCATTTTCATCAAATAAACAAAATAAAACCCAGAATTAATCCCTAGAGACAAGAAATGAGCATAAAAGATGCTTCAGCGCAAGTGTTAATGTTACTAAAAGAGCCCAAATTTCTAAAAATATTGCGAAAAACAACAATCTTCTGTTTTAGAGTGAATGTTTGAGGTGTAAAGAATGCATTTATTTCATTTTTAGAAAATTTAATTTTTCACATTTTTCCATGAAAAGTGCCAATACCCCCCCCCCTTTGGGTTTAAGGTGAAAATCTCACTCGACACAAATCAAACAAAAATGTTTCCATGGTGTGTATTGTTATTCATTTTCATCAAATAAACAAATAAAACCCAAAATTAATCCCGAAAGACAAGAAATGAGCATAAAAGATGCTTCAGCGCAAGTGTTAATGTTACTAAGAGAGCTCAAATTTCTAAAAATATTACGAAAAAACAACAATCTTCTGTTTTAGGGTGAATTTTTAAGGTGTATAGAAGGCATTTATTTCTTTTTTAGAAAATTTAATTTTTCTCATTTTTTCCATGAAAAGTGCCTATACCCCCTTTGGGTTCTAGGTGAAAATCTCACTCGACACAAATCAAACAAAAATGTTTCCATGGTGTGTATTGTTATTCATTTTCATCAAATAAACAAAATAAAACCCAGAATTAATCCCGAAAGACAAGAAATGAGCATAAAAGATGCTTCAGCGCAAGTGTTAATATTACTAAAAGAGCCCAAATTTCTAAAATATTGCAAAAAACAACAATCTTCTGTTTTATAGTGAATGTTTGAGGTGTATAGAAGGCATTTATTTCAGTTTTAGAAAATTTAATTTTTCACAGTTTTCCAAGAAAAGTGCTAATACCCACCCCTTTGGGTTCTAGGTGAAAATCTCACTTGACACAAATCAAACAAAAATGTTTCCATGGTGTGTATTGTTATTCATTTTCATCAAATAAACAAAATAAAACCCAGAATTAATCCCGAAAGACAAGAAATTAGCATAAAAGATGCTTCAGCGCAAGTGTTAATTTTACTAAAAGAGCCGAAATTTCTAAAAATATGCGAAAAACAACAATCTTCTGTTTTAGAGTGAATGTTTGAGGTGTATAGAAGGCATTTATTTCAGTTTTAGAAAACTTAATTTTTCACATTTTTCATGAAAAGTGCCTATACCCCCCCCTTTGGGTTCTAGGTGAAAATCTCACTCGACACAAATCAAACAAAAATGTTTCCATGGTGTGTATTGTTGTTCATTTTCATCAAATAAACAAAATAAAACCCAGAATTAATCCCGAAAGACAAGAAATGAGCATAAAAAGATGCTTCAGCGCAAGTGTTAATGTTACTAAGAGAGCCCAAATTTCTAAAAATATTGCGAAAAACAACAATCTTCTGTTTTAGAGTGAATGTTTGAGGTGTATAGAATGCATTTATTTCATTTTTAGAAAATTTAATTTTTCACATTTTTCATGAAAAGTGCCAATACCCCCCCCTTTGGTTCTAGGTGAAAATCTCACTCGACACAAATCAAGCAAAAATGTCCCCATGGTTTGTATTGTTATTCATTTTCATCAAATAAACAAAATAAAACCCAGAATTAATCCTAGAGACAAGAAAGAGCATAAAAGATGCTTCAGCGCAAGTGTTAATGTTACTAAAAGAGCCCAAATTTCTAAAAATATTGCGAAAAAAAACAATCTTCTGTTTTAGAGTGAATGTTTGAGGTGTATAGAAGGCATTTATTTCATTTTTAGAAAAATTAATTTTTCACATTTTTCCATGAAAAGTGCCAATACCCCCCCCTTTGGGTTCTAGGTGAAAATCTCACTAGACACAAATCAAGCAAAAATGTCCCCATGGTTTGTATTGTTATTCATTTTCATCAAATAAACAAATAAAACCCAGAATTAATCCCGAGAGACAAGAAATGAGCATAAAAGATGCTTCAGCGCAAGTGTTAATGTACTAAAAGAGCCCAAATTTCTAAAAATTTGCAAAAAAACAACAATCTTCTGTTTTAGAGTGAATGTTTGAGGTGTATAGAAGGCATTTATTTCATTTTTAGAAAATTTAATTTTTCACATTTTTCCATGAAAAGTGCCTAAACCCCCCTTTTGGGTTCTAGGTGAAAATCTCACTCGACACAAATCAAACAAAAATGTTTCCATGGTGTGTATTGTTATTCATTTTCATCAAATAAACAAAATAAAACCCAGAATTAATCCCGAAAGACAAGAAATGAGCATAAAAGATGCTTCAGCGCAAGTGTTAATGTTACTAAAAGAGCCCAAATTTCTAAAAATATTGCGAAAAACAACAATCTTCTGTTTTAGAGTGAATGTTTGAGGTGTATAGAAGGCATTTATTTCATTTTAGAAAATTTAATTTTTCACATTTTTCCATGAAAAGTGCCAAAACCCCCCCCTTTGGGTTCTAGGTGAAAATCTCACTCGACACAAATCAAACAAAAAAGTTTCCATGGTTTGTATTGTTATTCATTTTCATCAAATAAACAATATAAAACCCAGAATTAATCCCGAAAGACAAGAAATGAGCATAAAAGATGCTTCAGCGCAAGTGTTAATGTTACTAAGAGGGACCAAATTTCTAAAAATATTGCGAAAAACAACAATCTTCTGTTTTAGAGTGAATGTTTGAGGTGTATAGATGGCATTTACTTCATTTTTAGAAAATTTAATTTTTCACATTTTTCCATGAAAAGTGCCAATACCCCCCCCTTTGGGTTCTAGGTGAAAATCTCACTCGACACAAATCAAACAAAAATGTTTCCATGGTGTGTATTGTTATTCATTTTCATCAAATAAACAAAATAAAACCCAGAATTAATCCCGAAAGACAAGAAATGAGCATAAAAGAAGCTTCAGCGCAAGTGTTAATGTTACTAAGAGAGCTCAAATTTCTAAAAATATTGCGAAAAACAACAATCTTCTGTTTTAGAGTGAATGTTTAAGGTGTATAGAAGGCATTTATTTCATTTTGAGAAAATTTAATTTTTCACATTTTTCCATGAAAAGTGCCAATACCCCCCCCTTTGGGTTCTAGGTGAAAATTTCACTCGACACAAATCAAACAAAAATGTTTCCATGGTGTGTATTGTTATTCATTGTCATCAAATAAACAAAATAAAACCCAGAATTAATCCCGAAAGACAAGAAATGAGCATAAAAGATGCTTCAGCGCAAGTGTTAATGTTACTAAGAGGGCCCAAATTTCTAAAAATATTGTGAAAAACAACAATCTTCTGTTTTAGAGTGAATGTTTGAGGTGTATAGAAGGCATTTATTTCATTTTTAGAAAAATTTAATTTTTCACATTTTTCCATGAAAAGTGCCAAAACCCCCCCTTTGGGTTCTAGGTGAAAATCTCACTCGACACAAATCAAACAAAAATGTTTCCATGGTGTGTATTGTTGTTCATTTTCATCAAATAAACAAAATAAAACCCAGAATTAATCCCGAAAGACAAGAAATGAGCATAAAAGATGCTTCAGCGCAAGTGTTAATGTTACTAAGAGAGCCCAAATTTCTAAAAATATTGCGAAAAACAACAATCTTCTGTTTTAGAGTGAATGTTTGAGGTGTATAGAATGCATTTATTTCATTTTTAGAAAATTTAATTTTTCACATTTTTCCATGAAAAGTGCCAATACCCCCCCCTTTGGGTTCTAGGTGAAAATCTCACTAGACACAAATCAAGCAAAAATGTCCCCATGGTTTGTATTGTTATTCATTTTCATCAAATAAACAAAATAAAACCCAGAATTAATCCCTAGAGACAAGAAATGAGCATAAAAGATGCTTCAGCGCAAGTGTTAATGTTACTAAAAGAGCCCAAATTTCTAAAAATATTGCGAAAAACAACAATCTTCTGTTTTAGAGTGAATGTTTGAGGTGTAAAGAAGGCATTTATTTCATTTTTAGAAAATTTAATTTTTCACATTTTTCCATGAAAAGTGCCAATATGGGTTCTAGGTGAAAATCTCACTCGACACAAATCAAACAAAAAAGTTTCCATGGTTTGTATTGTTATTCATTTTCATCAAATAAACAAAATAAAACCCAGAATTAATCCTGAAAGAAAAGAAATGAGCATAAAAGATGCTTCAGCGCAAGTGTTAATGTTACTAAAAGAGCCCAAATTTCTAAAAATATTGCGAAAAACAACAATCTTCTGTTTTAGAGTGAATGTTTGAGGTGTATAGAAGGCATTTATTTCATTTTTAGAAAATTTAATTTTTCACATTTTTCCATGAAAAGTGCCAATATGGGTTCTAGGTGAAAATCTCACTCGACACAAATCAAACAAAAATGTTTCCATGGTGTGTGTTGTTGTTCATTTTCATCAAATAAACAATATAAAACCCAGAATTAATCCCGAAAGACAAGAAATGAGCATAAAAGATGCTTCAGCGCAAGTGTTAATGTTACTAAGAGGGACCAAATTTCTAAAAATATTGCGAAAAACAACAATCTTCTGTTTTAGAGTGAATGTTTGAGGTGTATAGATGGCATTTACTTCATTTTTAGAAAATTTAATTTTTCACATTTTTCCATGAAAAGTGCCAATACCCCCCCCACCCTTTGGGTTCTAGGTGAAAATCTCACTCGACACAAATCAAACAAAAACGTTTCCATGGTGTGTATTGTTTTTCATTTTCATCAAATAAACAAATAAAACCCAAAATTAATCCTGAGAGACAAGAAATGAGCATAAAAGATGCTTCAGCGCAAGTGTTAATGTTACTAAAAGAGCCCAAATTTCTAAAAATATTGCGAAAAACAACAATCTTCTGTTTTATAGTGAATGTTTGAGGTGTATAGAAGGCATTTATTTCATTTTTAGAAAATTTAATTTTTCACAGTTTTCCATGAAAAGTGCTAATACCCACCCCTTTGGGTTCTAGGTGAAAATCTCACTTGACACAAATCAAACAAAAATGTTTCCATGGTGTGTATTGTTATTCATTTTCATCAAATAAACAAAATAAAACCCAGAATTAATCCCGAAAGACAAGAAATTAGCATAAAAGATGCTTCAGCGCAAGTGTTAATTTTACTAAAAGAGCCGAAATTTCTAAAAATATTGCGAAAAACAACAATCTTCTGTTTTAGAGTGAATGTTTGAGGTGTATAGAAGGCATTTATTTCATTTTTAGAAAACTTAATTTTTCACATTTTTCCATGAAAAGTGCCTATACCCCCCCCTTTGGGTTCTAGGTGAAAATCTCACTCGACACAAATCAAACAAAAATGTTTCCATGGTGTGTATTGTTGTTCATTTTCATCAAATAAACAAAATAAAACCCAGAATTAATCCCTAGAGACAAGAAATGAGCATAAAAGATGCTTCAGCGCAAGTGTTAATGTTACTAAAAGAGCCCAAATTTCTAAAAATATTGCGAAAAACAACAATCTTCTGTTTTAGAGTGAATGTTTGAGGTGTAAAGAAGGCATTTATTTCATTTTTAGAAAATTTAATTTTTCACATTTTTCCATGAAAAGTGCATATATGGGTTCTAGGTGAAAATCTCACTCGACACAATTCAAACAAAAAAGTTTCCATGGTTTGTATTGTTATTCATTTTCATCAAATAAACAAAATAAAACCCAGAATTAATCCTGAAAGAAAAGAAATGAGCATAAAAGATGCTTCAGCGCAAGTGTTAATGTTACTAAGAGGGACCAAATTTCTAAAAATATTGCGAAAAACAACAATCTTCTGTTTTAGAGTGAATGTTTGAGGTGTAAAGAAGGCATTTATTTCATTTTTAGAAAATTTAATTTTTCACATTTTTCCATGAAAAGTGCCAATACCCCCCCCTTTGGGTTCTAGGTGAAAATCTCACTATAAACAAATCAAACAAAAATGTTTCCATGGTGTGTATTGTTATTCATTTTCATCAAATAAACAAAATAAAACCCAGAATTAATCCCCAAAGACAAGAAATGAGCATAAAAGATGCTTCAGCGCAAGTGTTAATGTTACTAAGAGAGCCCAAATTTCTAAAAATATTGCAAAAAACAACAATCTTCGATTTTAGAGTGAATGTTTGAGGTGTATAGAAGGCATTTATTTCATTTTTAGAAAATTTAATTTTTCACATTTTTTCATGAAAAGTGCCAATACCCCCCCCTTTTGGTTCTAGGTGAAAATCTCACTCGACACAAATCAAACAAAAATGTTTCCATGGTGTATATTGTTATTCATTTTCATCAAATAAACAAAATAAAACCCAGAATTAATCCAGAAAGACAAGAAATGAGCATAAAAGATGCTTCAGCGCAAGTATTAATGTTACTAAAAGAGCCCAAATTTCTAAAAATATTGCGAAAAACAACAATCTTCTGTTTTAGAGTGAATGTTTGAGGTGTATAGAAGGCATTTATTTCATTTTTAGAAAATTTAATTATCACATTTTTCCATGAAAAGTGCCAATATGGGTTCTAGGTGAAAATCTCACTCGACACAAATCAAACAAAAATGTTTCCATGGTGTGTGTTGTTGTTCATTTTCATCAAATAAACAATATAAAACCCAGAATTAATCCCGAAAGACAAGAAATGAGCATAAAAGATGCTTCAGCGCAAGTGTTAATGTTACTAAGAGAGCCCAAATTTCTAAAAATATTGCAAAAAACAACAATCTTCTGTTTTAGAGTGAATGTTTGAGGTGTAAAGAAGGCATTTATTTCATTTTTAGAAAATTTAATTTTTCACATTTTTCCATGAAAAGTGCCAATACCCCCCCCCTTTGGGTTCTAGGTGAAAATCTCACTATAAACAAATCAAACAAAAATGTTTCCATGGTGTGTATTGTTATTCATTTTCATCAAATAAACAAAATAAAACCCAGAATTAATCCCCAAAGACAAGAAATGAGCATAAAAGATGCTTCAGCGCAAGTGTTAATGTTACTAAGAGAGCCCAAATTTCTAAAAATATTGCAAAAAACAACAATCTTCGATTTTAGAGTGAATGTTTGAGGTGTATAGAAGGCATTTATTTCATTTTTAGAAAATTTAATTTTTCACATTTTTTCATGAAAAGTGCCAATACCCCCCCCTTTTGGTTCTAGGTGAAAATCTCACTCGACACAAATCAAACAAAAATGTTTCCATGGTGTATATTGTTATTCATTTTCATCAAATAAACAAAATAAAACCCAGAATTAATCCCGAAAGACAAGAAATGAGCATAAAAGATGCTTCAGCGCAAGTATTAATGTTACTAAAAGAGCCCAAATTTCTAAAAATATTGCGAAAAACAACAATCTTCTGTTTTAGAGTGAATGTTTGAGGTGTATAGAAGGCATTTATTTCATTTTTAGAAAATTTAATTTTTACATTTTTCCATGAAAAGTGCCAATATGGGTTCTAGGTGAAAATCTCACTCGACACAAATCAAACAAAAATGTTTCTATGGTGTGTGTTGTTGTTCATTTTCATCAAATAAACAATATAAAACCAAAAATTAATCCCGATAGACAAGAAATGAGCATAAAAGATGCTTCAGCGCAAGTGTTAATGTTACTAAGAGGGACCAAATTTCTAAAAATATTGCGAAAAACAACAATCTTCTGTTTTAGAGTGAATGTTTGAGGTGTATAGAATGCATTTATTTCATTTTTAGAAAATTTAATTTTTCACATTTTTCCATGAAAAGTGCCAATACCCCCCCCTTTGGGTTCTAGGTGAAAATCTCACTCGACACAAATCAAGCAAAAATGTCCCCATGGTTTGTATTGTTATTCATTTTCATCAAATAAACAAAATAAAACCCAGAATTAATCCCTAGAGACAAGAAATGAGCATAAAAGATGCTTCAGCGCAAGTGTTAATGTTACTAAAAGAGCCCAAATTTCTAAAAATATTGCGAAAAACAACATTCTTCTGTTTTAGAGTGAATGTTTGAGGTGTATAGAAGGCATTTATTTCATTTTTAGAAAAATTAATTTTTCACATTTTTCCATGAAAAGTGCCAAAAGTGCCCTTTGGGTTCTAGGTGAAAATCTCACTCGACACAAATCAAACAAAAATGTTTCCATGGTGTGTATTGTTGTTCATTTTCATCAAATAAACATAATAAAACCCAGAATTAATCCCGAAAGACATGAAATGAGCATAAAAGATGCTTCAGCACAGGTGTTAATGTTACTAAGAGGGCCCAAATTTCTAAAAATATTGCAAAAAACAACAATCTTTTTTTTTAGAGTGAATGTTTGAGGTGTATAGAAGGCATTTATTTCATTTTTAGAAAATTTAATTTTTCTCATTTTTCCATGAAAAGTGCCAATACCCCCCCCTTTGGGTTCTAGGTGAAAATCTCACTCGACACAAATCAAACAAAAACGTTTCCATGGTGTGTATTGTTTTTCATTTTCATCAAATAAACATAATAAAACCCAGAATTAATCCCGAAAGACAAGAAATGAGCATAAAAGATGCTTCAGCGCAAGTGTTAATGTTACTAAGAGTGACCAAATTTCTAAAAATATTGTGAAAAACAACAATCTTCTGTTTTAGAGTGAATGTTTGAGGTGTATAGAAGGCATTTATTTCATTTTTAGAAAATTTAATTTTTCACATTTTTCCATGAAAAGTGCCATTACCCCCCCCTTTGGGTTCTAGGTGAAAATCTCACTCGATACAAATAAAACAAAAATGTTTCCATGGTGTGTATTGTTATTCATTTTCATCAAATAAACAAAATAAAACCCAGAATTAATCCCGAAAGACAAGAAATGAGCATAAAAGATGCTTCAGCGCAAGTATTAATGTTACTAAAAGAGCCCAAATTTCTAAAAATATTGCGAAAAACAACAATCTTCTGTTTTAGAGTGAATGTTTGAGGTGTATAGAAGGCATTTATTTCATTTTTAGAAAATTTAATTTTCACATTTTTCCATGAAAAGTGCCAATATGGGTTCTAGGTGAAAATCTCACTCGACACAAATCAAACAAAAATGTTTCCATGGTGTGTGTTGTTGTTCATTTTCATCAAATAAACAATATAAAACCATGAATTAATCCCGAAAGACAAGAAATGAGCATAAAAGATGCTTCAGCGCAAGTGTTAATGTTACTAAGAGGGACCAAATTTCTAAAAATATTGCGAAAAACAACAATCTTCTGTTTTAGAGTGAATGTTTGAGGTGTATAGATGGCATTTACTTCATTTTTAGAAAATTTAATTTTTCACATTTTTCCATGAAAAGTGCCAATACCCCCCCCTTTGGGTTCTAGGTGAAAATCTCACTCGACACAAATCAAACAAAAATGTTTCCATGGTGTGTATTGTTATTCATTTTCATCAAATAAACAAAATAAAACCCAGAATTAATCCCGAAAGACAAGAAATGAGCATAAAAGAAGCTTCAGCGCAAGTGTTAATGTTACTAAGAGAGCTCAAATTTCTAAAAATATTGCGAAAAACAACAATCTTCTGTTTTAGAGTGAATGTTTAAGGTGTATAGAAGGCATTTATTTCATTTTTAGGAAATTTAATTTTTCACATTTTTCCATGAAAAGTGCCAATACCCCCCCCTTTGGGTTCTAGGTGAAAATTTCACTCGACACAAATCAAACAAAAATGTTTCCATGGTGTGTATTGTTATTCATTGTCATCAAATAAACAAAATAAAACCCAGAATTAATCCCGAAAGACAAGAAATGAGCATAAAAGATGCTTCAGCGCAAGTGTTAATGTTACTAAGAGGGCCCAAATTTCTAAAAATATTGTGAAAAACAACAATCTTCTATTTTAGAGTGAATGTTTGAGGTGTATAGAAGGCATTTATTTCATTTTTAGAAAATTTAATTTTTCACATTTTTCCATGAAAAGTGCCTATACCCTCCCCCCTTTGGGTTCTAGGTGAAAACCTCACTAGACACAAATCAAACAAAAATGTTTTCATGGTGTTTATTGTTGTTCATTTTCATCAAATAAACAAAATAAAACCCAGAATTAATCCCGCAAGACAAGAAATGAGCATAAAAGATACTTCAGCGCAAGTGTTAATGTTACTAAGAGGGACCAAATTTCTAAAAATATTGCGAAAAACAACAATCTTCTGTTTTAGAGTGAATGTTTGAGGTGTAAAGAAGGCATTTATTTCATTTTTAGAAAATTTAATTTTTTACATTTTTCCATGAAAAGTGCCAATACCCCCCCCTTTGGGTTCTAGGTGAAAATCTCACTCGACACAAATCAAACAAAAACGTTTCCATGGTGTGTATTGTTTTTCATTTTCATCAAATAAACATAATAAAACCCAGAATTAATCCCGAAAGACAAGAAATGAGCATAAAAGATGCTTCAGCGCAAGTGTTAATGTTACTAAGAGAGCCCAAATTTCTAAAAATATTGCAAAAAACAACAATCTTCTGTTTTAGAGTGAATGTTTGAGGTGTATAGAAGGCATTTATTTCATTTTTAGAAAATTTAATTTTTCACATTTTTCCATGAAAAGTGCCAATACCCCCCCCTTTGGGTTCTAGGTGAAAATCTCACTCGACACAAATCAAACAAAAAAGTTTCCATGGTTTGTATTGTTATTCATTTTCATCAAATAAACAAAATAAAACCCAGAATTAATCCCGAGAGACAAGAAATGAGCATAAAAGATGCTTCAGCGCAAGTGTTAATGTTACTAAAAGAGCCCAAATTTCTAAAAATATTGCGAAAAACAACAATCTTCTGTTTTAGAGTGAATGTTTGAGGTGTATAGATGGCATTTATTTCATTTTTAGAAAAATTAATTTTTCACATTTTTCCATGAAAAGTGCCAATACCCCCCCCTTTGGGTTCTAGGTGAAAATCTCACTCGACACAAATCAAACAAAAATGTTTCCATGGTGTGTATTGTTGTTCATTTTCATCAAATAAACAAAATAAAACCCAGAATTAATCCCGAAAGACAAGAAATGAGCATAAAAGATGCTTCAGCGCAAGTGTTAATGATACTAAGAGGGACCAAATTTCTAAAAATATTGCGAAAAACAATCTTCTGTTTTAGAGTGAATGTTTGAGGTGTATAGAAGGCATTTATTTCATTTTTAGAAAAATTTAATTTTTTACATTTTTCCATGAAAAGTGCCAATACCCCCCCCAACTTTGGGTTCTAGGTGAAAATCTCAATTGACACAAATCAAACAAAAATGTTTCCATGGTGTGTATTGTTGTTCATTTTCATCAAATAAACAAAATAAAACCCAGAATTAATCCCGAAAGACATGAAATGAGCATAAAAGATGCTTCAGCGCAAATGTTAATGTTACTAAGAGGGCCCAAATTTCTAAAAATATTGCAAAAAACAACAATCTTTTTTTTTAGAGTGAATGTTTGAGGTGTATAGAAGGCATTTATTTCATTTTTAGAAAATTTAATTTTTCACATTTTTCCATGAAAAGTGCGAAAACCCCCCCCTTTGGGTTCTAGGTGAAAATCTCACTCGACACAAATCAAACAAAAATGTTTCCATGGTGTGTATTGTTATTCATTTTCATCAAATAAACAAATAAAACCCAAAATTAATCCCGAAAGACAAGAAATGAGCATAAAAGATGCTTCAGCGCAAGTGTTAATGTTACTAAGAGAGCTCAAATTTCTAAAAATATTACGAAAAACAACAATCTTCTGTTTTAGAGTGAATGTTTGAGGTGTATAGAAGGCATTTATTTCATTTTTAGAAAATTTAATTTTTCACATTTTTCCATGAAAAGTGCCAAAACCCCCCCCTTTGGGTTCTAGGTGAAAATCTCACTCGAAACAAATCAAACAAAAAAGTTTCCATGGTTTGTATTGTTATTCATTTTCATCAAATAAACAAAATAAAACCCAGAATTAATCCCGAGAGACAAGAAATGAGCATAAAAGATGCTTCAGTGCAAGTGTTAATGTTACTAAAAGAGCCCAAATTTCTAAAAATATTGCGAAAAACAACAATCTTCTGTTTTAGAGTGAATGTTTGAGGTGTATAGATGGCATTTATTTCATTTTTAGAAAAATTAATTTTTCACATTTTTCCATGAAAAGTGCCAATACCCCCCCCTTTGGGTTCTAGGTGAAAATCTCACTCGACACAAATCAAGCAAAAATGTTCCCATGGTGAGTATTGTTGTTCATTTTCATCAAATAAACAAAATAAAACCCAGAATTAATCCCGAAAGACAAGAAATGAGCATAAAAGATGCTTCAGCGCAAGTGTTAATGTTACTAAGAGGGACCAAATTTCTAAAAATATTGCGAAAAACAATCTTCTGTTTTAGAGTGAATGTTTGAGGTGTATAGAAGGCATTTATTTCATTTTTAGAAAAATTTAATTTTTCACATTTTTCCATGAAAAGTGCCAATACCCCCCCCAACTTTGGGTTCTAGGTGAAAATCTCAATTGACACAAATCAAACAAAAATGTTTCCATGGTGTGTATTGTTGTTCATTTTCATCAAATAAACAAAATAAAACCCAGAATTAATCCCGAAAGACATGAAATGAGCATAAAAGATGCTTCAGCGCAAGTGTTAATGTTACTAAGAGGGCCCAAATTTCTAAAAATATTGCAAAAAACAACAATCTTTTTTTTTAGAGTGAATGTTTGAGGTGTATAGAAGGCATTTATTTCATTTTTAGAAAATTTAATTTTTCACATTTTTCCATGAAAAGTGCGAAAACCCCCCCCTTTGGGTTCTAGGTGAAAATCTCACTCGACACAAATCAAACAAAAATGTTTCCATGGTGTGTATTGTTATTCATTTTCATCAAATAAACAAATAAAACCCAAAATTAATCCCGAAAGACAAGAAATGAGCATAAAAGATACTTCAGCGCAAGTGTTAATGTTACTAAGAGAGCTCAAATTTCTAAAAATATTACGAAAAACAACAATCTTCTGTTTTAGGGTGAATTTTTAAGGTGTATAGAAGGCATTTATTTCATTTTTAGAAAATTTAATTTTTCTCATTTTTCCATGAAAAGTGCCAATACCCCCTTTGGGTTCTAGGTGAAAATCTCACTCGACACAAATCAAACAAAAATGTTTCCATGGTGTGTATTGTTATTCATTTTCATCAAATAAACAAAATAAAACCCAGAATTAATCCCGAAAGACAAGAAATGAGCATAAAAGATGCTTCAGCGCAAGTGATAATATTACTAAAAGAGCCCAAATTCTAAAATATTGCAAAAAACAACAATCTTCTGTTTTAGAGTGAATGTTTGAGGTGTATAGTAGGCATTTATTTCATTTTTAGAAAATTTAATTTTTCTCATTTTTCCATGAAAAGTGCCAATACCCCCCCCTTTGGGTTCTAGGTGAAAATCTCACTCGACACAAATAACAAAAATGTTTCCATGGTGTGTATTGTTGTTCATTTTCATCAAATAAACAAATAAAACCCAGAATTAATCCCGAAAGACAAGAAATGAGCATAAAAGATGCTTCAGCGCAAGTGTTAATGTTACTAAGAGAGCCCAAATTTCTAAAAATATTGCGAAAAACAACAATCTTCTGTTTTAGAGTGAATGTTTGAGGTGTATAGAATGCATTTATTTCATTTTTAGAAAATTTAATTTTTCACATTTTTCCATGAAAAGTGCCAATACCCCCCCCTTTGGGTTCTAGGTGAAAATCTCACTCGACACAAATCAAGCAAAAATGTCCCCATGGTTTGTATTGTTATTCATTTTCATCAAATAAACAAAATAAAACCCAGAATTAATCCCTAGAGACAAGAAATGAGCATAAAAGATGCTTCAGCGCAAGTGTTAATGTTACTAAAAGAGCCCAAATTTCTAAAAATATTGCAAAAAACAACAATCTTCTGTTTTATAGTGAATGTTTGAGGTGTAAAGAAGGTATTTATTTCATTTTTAGAAAATTTAATTTTTTACATTTTTCCATGAAAAGTGCCAATACCCCCCCCCCCTTTGGGTTCTAGGTGAAAATCTCACTCGATACAAATCAAACAAAAACGTTTCCATGGTGTGTATTGTTGTTCATTTTCATCAAATAAACATAATAAAACCCAGAATTAATCCCGAAAGACAAGAAATGAGCATCAAAGATGCTTCAGCGCAAGTGTTAATGTTACTAAAAGAGCCCAAATTTCTAAAAATATTGCGAAAAACAACAATCTTCTGTTTTAGAGTGAATGTTTGAGGTGTATAGAAGGCATTTATTTCATTTTTAGAAAATTTAATTTTTCACATTTTTCCATGAAAAGTGCCAAAACCCCCCCCTTTGGGTTCTAGGTGAAAATCTCACTCGACACAAATCAAACAAAAATGTTTCCATGGTGTGTATTGTTATTCATTTTCATCAAATAAACAAATAAAACCCAAAATTAATCCCGAAAGACAAGAAATGAGCATAAAAGATGCTTCAGCGCAAGTGTTAATGTTACTAGAAGAGCCCAAATTTCTAAAAATATTGCGAAAAACAACAATCTTCTGTTTTATAGTGAATGTTTGAGGTGTAAAGAAGGTATTTATTTCATTTTTAGAAAATTTAATTTTTTACATTTTTCCATGAAAAGTGCCAATACCCCCCCCTTTGGGTTCTAGGTGAAAATCTCACTCGATACAAATCAAACAAAAACGTTTCCATGGTGTGTATTGTTGTTCATTTTCATCAAATAAACATAATAAAACCCAGAATTAATCCCGAAAGACAAGAAATGAGCATCAAAGATGCTTCAGCGCAAGTGTTAATGTTACTAAAAGAGCCCAAATTTCTAAAAATATTGCGAAAAACAACAATCTTCTGTTTTAGAGTGAATGTTTGAGGTGTATAGAAGGCATTTATTTCATTTTTAGAAAATTTAATTTTTCACATTTTTCCATGAAAAGTGCCAAAACCCCCCCCTTTGGGTTCTAGGTGAAAATCTCACTCGACACAAATCAAACAAAAATGTTTCCATGGTGTGTATTGTTATTCATTTTCATCAAATAAACAAATAAAACCCAAAATTAATCCCGAAAGACAAGAAATGAGCATAAAAGGTGCTTCAGCGCAAGTGTTAATGTTACTAAGAGAGCTCAAATTTCTAAAAATATTACGAAAAACAACAATCTTCTGTTTTAGGGTGAATTTTTAAGGTGTATAGAAGGCATTTATTTCATTTTTAGAAAATTTAATTTTTCTCATTTTTCCATGAAAAGTGCCAATACCCCCTTTGGGTTCTAGGTGAAAATCTCACTCGACACAAATCAAACAAAAATGTTTCCATGGTGTGTATTGTTATTCATTTTCATCAAATAAACAAAATAAAACCCAGAATTAATCCCGAAAGACAAGAAATGAGCATAAAAGATGCTTCAGCGCAAGTGATAATATTACTAAAAGAGCCAAAATTTCTAAAAATATTGCAAAAAACAACAATCTTCTGTTTTAGAGTGAATGTTTGAGGTGTATAGTAGGCATTTATTTCATTTTTAGAAAATTTAATTTTTCTCATTTTTCCATGAAAAGTGCCAATACCCCCCCCTTTGGGTTCTAGGTGAAAATCTCACTCGACACAAATCAAACAAAAATGTTTCCATGGTGTGTATTGTTGTTCATTTTCATCAAATAAACAAAATAAAACCCAGAATTAATCCCGAAAGACAAGAAATGAGCATTTAAGATGCTTCAGCGCAAGTGTTAATGTTACTAAGAGAGCCCAAATTTCTAAAAATATTGCGAAAAACAACAATCTTCTGTTTTAGAGTGAATGTTTGAGGTGTATAGAATGCATTTATTTCATTTTTAGAAAATTTAATTTTTCACATTTTTCCATGAAAAGTGCCAATACCCCCCCCTTTGGGTTCTAGGTGAAAATCTCACTCGACACAAAACAAGCAAAAATGTCCCCATGGTTTGTATTGTTATTCATTTTCATCAAATAAACAAAATAAAACCCAGAATTAATCCCTAGAGACAAGAAATGAGAATAAAAGATGCTTCAGCGCAAGTGTTAATGTTACTAAAAGAGCCCAAATTTCTAAAAATATTGCGAAAAACAACAATCTTCTGTTTTAGAGTGAATGTTTGAGGTGTATAGAAGGCATTTATTTCATTTTTAGAAAATTTAATTTTTCACATTTTTCCATGAAAAGTGCCAATACCCCCCCCTTTGGGTTCTAGGTGAATATCTCACTTGACACAAATCAAACAAAAATGTTTCCATGGTGTGTATTGTTATTCATTTTCATCAAATAAACAAAATAAAACCCAGATTTAATCCCGAAAGACAAGAAATGAGCATAAAAGATGCTTCAGCGCAAGTGTTAATGTTACTAAAAGAGCCCAAATTTCTAAAAATATTGCAAAAAACAACAATCTTCTGTTTTAGAGTGAATGTTTGAGGTGTATAGAAGGCATTTATTTCATTTTTAGAAAATTTAATTTTTCACATTTTTCCATGAAAAGTGCCTAAACCCCCCCCTTTGGGTTCTAGGTGAAAATCTCACTCGACACAAATCAAACAAAAATGTTTCCATGGTGTGTATTGTTATTCATTTTCATCACATAAACAAAATAAAACCCAGAATTAATCCCGAGAGACAAGAAATGAGCATAAAAGATGCTTCAGAGCAAGTGTTAATGTTACTAGAAGAGCCCAAATTTCTAAAAATATTGCGAAAAACAACAATCTTCTGTTTTAGAGTGAATGTTTGAGGTGTAGAGAAGGCATTTATTTCATTTTTAGAAAATTTAATTTTTCACAGTTTTCCATGAAAAGTGCTAATACCCACCCCTTTGGGTTCTAGGTGAAAATCTCACTTGACACAAATCAAACAAAAATGTTTCCATGGTGTGTATTGTTATTCATTTTCATCAAATAAACAAAATAAAACCCAGAACTAATCCCGAAAGGCAAGAAATGAGCATAAAAGATGCTTCAGCGCAAGTGTCAATGTTACTAAAAGAGCCGAAATTTCTAAAAATATTGCGAAAAACAACAATCTTCTGTTTTAGAGTGAATGTTTGAGGTGTATAGAAGGCATTTATTTCATTTTTAGAAAATTTAATTTTTCACATTTTTCCATGAAAAGTGCCAATACCCCCCCCCTTTGGGTTCTAGGTGAAAATCTCACTCGACACAAATCAAACAAAAATGTTTCCATGGTGTGTGTTGTTCTTCATTTTCATCAAATAAACAATATAAAACCCAGAATTAATCCCGAAAGACAAGAAATGAGCATAAAAGATGCTTCAGCGCAAGTGTTAATGTTACTAAGAGGGACCAAATTTCTAAAAATATTGCGAAAAACAACAATCTTCTGTTTTAGAGTGAATGTTTGAGGTGTATAGATGGCATTTACTTCATTTTTAGAAAATTTAATTTTTCACATTTTTCCATGAAAAGTGCCAATACCCCCCCCACCCTTTGGGTTCTAGGTGAAAATCTCACTCGACACAAATCAAACAAAAATGTTTCCATGGTGTGTATTGTTATTCATTTTCATCAAATAAACAAAATAAAACCCAGAATTAATCCCGAAAGACAAGAAATGAGCATAAAAGAAGCTTCAGCGCAAGTGTTAATGTTACTAAGAGAGCTCAAATTTCTAAAAATATTGCGAAAAACAACAATCTTCTGTTTTAGAGTGAATGTTTAAGGTGTATAGAAGGCATTTATTTCATTTTTAGAAAATTTAATTTTTCACATTTTTCCATGAAAAGTGCCAATACCCCCCCCTTTGGGTTCTAGGTGAAAATTTCACTCGACACAAATCAAACAAAAATGTTTCCATGGTGTGTATTGTTATTCATTGTCATCAAATAAACAAAATAAAACCCAGAATTAATCCCGAAAGACAAGAAATGAGCATAAAAGATGCTTCAGCGCAAGTGTTAATGTTACTAAGAGGGCCCAAATTTCTAAAAATATTGTGAAAAACAACAATCTTCTATTTTAGAGTGAATGTTTGAGGTGTATAGAAGGCATTTATTTCATTTTTAGAAAATTTAATTTTTCACATTTTTCCATGAAAAGTGCCTATACCCTCCCCCCTTTGGGTTCTAGGTGAAAACCTCACTAGACACAAATCAAACAAAAATGTTTTCATGGTGTTTATTGTTGTTCATTTTCATCAAATAAACAAAATAAAACCCAGAATTAATCCCGCAAGACAAGAAATGAGCATAAAAGATACTTCAGCGCAAGTGTTAATGTTACTAAGAGGGACCAAATTTCTAAAAATATTGCGAAAAACAACAATCTTCTGTTTTAGAGTGAATGTTTGAGGTGTAAAGAAGGCATTTATTTCATTTTTAGAAAATTTAATTTTTTACATTTTTCCATGAAAAGTGCCAATACCCCCCCCTTTGGGTTCTAGGTGAAAATCTCACTCGACACAAATCAAACAAAAACGTTTCCATGGTGTGTATTGTTTTTCATTTTCATCAAATAAACATAATAAAACCCAGAATTAATCCCGAAAGACAAGAAATGAGCATAAAAGATGCTTCAGCGCAAGTGTTAATGTTACTAAGAGAGCCCAAATTTCTAAAAATATTGCAAAAAACAACAATCTTCTGTTTTAGAGTGAATGTTTGAGGTGTATAGAAGGCATTTATTTCATTTTTAGAAAATTTAATTTTTCACATTTTTCCATGAAAAGTGCCAATACCCCCCCCTTTGGGTTCTAGGTGAAAATCTCACTCGACACAAATCAAACAAAAAAGTTTCCATGGTTTGTATTGTTATTCATTTTCATCAAATAAACAAAATAAAACCCAGAATTAATCCCGAGAAACAAGAAATGAGCATAAAAGATGCTTCAGCGCAAGTGTTAATGTTACTAAAAGAGCCCAAATTTCTAAAAATATTGCGAAAAACAACAATCTTCTGTTTTAGAGTGAATGTTTGAGGTGTATAGAAGGCATTTATTTCATTTTTAGAAAATTTAATTTTTCACATTTTTCCATGAAAAGTGCCAATATGGGTTCTAGGTGAAAATCTCACTCGACACAAATCAAACAAAAATGTTTCCATGGTGTGTGTTGTTGTTCATTTTCATCAAATAAACAAAATAAAACCCAGAATTAATCCCGCAAGACAAGAAATGAGCATAAAAGATACTTCAGCGCAAGTGTTAATGTTACTAAGAGGGACCAAATTTCTAAAAATATTGCGAAAAACAACAATCTTCTGTTTTATAGTGAATGTTTGAGGTGTAAAGAAGGTATTTATTTCATTTTTAGAAAATTTAATTTTTTACATTTTTCCATGAAAAGTGCCATACCCCCCCCCTTTGGGTTCTAGGTGAAAACCTCAATTGACACAAATCAAACAAAAATGTTTCCATGGTGTGTATTGTTATTCATTTTCATCAAATAAACAAAATAAAACCCAGAATTAATCCCGAAAGACAAGAAATGAGCATAAAAGAAGCTTCAGCGCAAGTGTTAATGTTACTAAGAGAGCTCAAATTTCTAAAAATATTGCGAAAAACAACAATCTTCTGTTTTAGAGTGAATGTTTAAGGTGTATAGAAGGCATTTATTTCATTTTTAGAAAATTTAATTTTTCACATTTTTCCATGAAAAGTGCCAATACCCCCCCCTTTGGGTTCTAGGTGAAAATTTCACTCGACACAAATCAAACAAAAATGTTTCCATGGTGTGTATTGTTATTCATTGTCATCAAATAAACAAAATAAAACCCAGAATTAATCCCGAAAGACAAGAAATGAGCATAAAAGATGCTTCAGCGCAAGTGTTAATGTTACTAAGAGGGCCCAAATTTCTAAAAATATTGTGAAAAACAACAATCTTCTATTTTAGAGTGAATGTTTGAGGTGTATAGAAGGCATTTATTTCATTTTTAGAAAATTTAATTTTTCACATTTTTCCATGAAAAGTGCCTATACCCTCCCCCCTTTGGGTTCTAGGTGAAAACCTCACTAGACACAAATCAAACAAAAATGTTTTCATGGTGTTTATTGTTGTTCATTTTCATCAAATAAACAAAATAAAACCCAGAATTAATCCCGCAAGACAAGAAATGAGCATAAAAGATACTTCAGCGCAAGTGTTAATGTTACTAAGAGGGACCAAATTTCTAAAAATATTGCGAAAAACAACAATCTTCTGTTTTAGAGTGAATGTTTGAGGTGTAAAGAAGGCATTTATTTCATTTTTAGAAAATTTAATTTTTTACATTTTTCCATGAAAAGTGCCAATACCCCCCCCTTTGGGTTCTAGGTGAAAATCTCACTCGACACAAATCAAACAAAAACGTTTCCATGGTGTGTATTGTTTTTCATTTTCATCAAATAAACATAATAAAACCCAGAATTAATCCCGAAAGACAAGAAATGAGCATAAAAGATGCTTCAGCGCAAGTGTTAATGTTACTAAGAGAGCCCAAATTTCTAAAAATATTGCAAAAAACAACAATCTTCTGTTTTAGAGTGAATGTTTGAGGTGTATAGAAGGCATTTATTTCATTTTTAGAAAATTTAATTTTTCACATTTTTCCATGAAAAGTGCCAATACCCCCCCCTTTGGGTTCTAGGTGAAAATCTCACTCGACACAAATCAAACAAAAAAGTTTCCATGGTTTGTATTGTTATTCATTTTCATCAAATAAACAAAATAAAACCCAGAATTAATCCCGAGAAACAAGAAATGAGCATAAAAGATGCTTCAGCGCAAGTGTTAATGTTACTAAAAGAGCCCAAATTTCTAAAAATATTGCGAAAAACAACAATCTTCTGTTTTAGAGTGAATGTTTGAGGTGTATAGAAGGCATTTATTTCATTTTTAGAAAATTTAATTTTTCACATTTTTCCATGAAAAGTGCCAATATGGGTTCTAGGTGAAAATCTCACTCGACACAAATCAAACAAAAATGTTTCCATGGTGTGTGTTGTTGTTCATTTTCATCAAATAAACAAAATAAAACCCAGAATTAATCCCGCAAGACAAGAAATGAGCATAAAAGATACTTCAGCGCAAGTGTTAATGTTACTAAGAGGGACCAAATTTCTAAAAATATTGCGAAAAACAACAATCTTCTGTTTTATAGTGAATGTTTGAGGTGTAAAGAAGGTATTTATTTCATTTTTAGAAAATTTAATTTTTTACATTTTTCCATGAAAAGTGCCAATACCCCCCCCTTTGGGTTCTAGGTGAAAATCTCACTCGATACAAATCAAACAAAAACGTTTCCATGGTGTGTATTGTTGTTCATTTTCATCAAATAAACATAATAAAACCCAGAATTAATCCCGAAAGACAAGAAATGAGCATCAAAGATGCTTCAGCGCAAGTGTTAATGTTACTAAAAGAGCCCAAATTTCTAAAAATATTGCGAAAAACAACAATCTTCTGTTTTAGAGTGAATGTTTGAGGTGTATAGAAGGCATTTATTTCATTTTTAGAAAATTTAATTTTTCACATTTTTCCATGAAAAGTGCCAAAACCCCCCCCTTTGGGTTCTAGGTGAAAATCTCACTCGACACAAATCAAACAAAAATGTTTCCATGGTGTTTATTGTTATTCATTTTCATCAAATAAACAAATAAAACCCAAAATTAATCCCGAAAGACAAGAAATGAGCATAAAAGATGCTTCAGCGCAAGTGTTAATGTTACTAAGAGCGCTCAAATTTCTAAAAATATTACGAAAAACAACAATCTTCTGTTTTAGGGTGAATTTTTAAGGTGTATAGAAGGCATTTATTTCATTTTTAGAAAATTTAATTTTTCTCATTTTTCCATGAAAAGTGCCAATACCCCCTTTGGGTTCTAGGTGAAAATCTCACTCGACACAAATCAAACAAAAATGTTTCCATGGTGTGTATTGTTATTCATTTTCATCAAATAAACAAAATAAAACCCAGAATTAATCCCGAAAGACAAGAAATGAGCATAAAAGATGCTTCAGCGCAAGTGATAATATTACTAAAAGAGCCAAAATTTCTAAAAATATTGCAAAAAACAACAATCTTCTGTTTTAGAGTGAATGTTTGAGGTGTATAGTAGGCATTTATTTCATTTTTAGAAAATTTAATTTTTCTCATTTTTCCATGAAAAGTGCCAATACCCCCCCCTTTGGGTTCTAGGTGAAAATCTCACTCGACACAAATCAAACAAAAATGTTTCCATGGTGTGTATTGTTTTTCATTTTCATCAAATAAACAAAATAAAACCCAGAATTAATCCCGAAAGACAAGAAATGAGCATAAAAGATGCTTCAGCGCAAGTGTTAATGTTAATAAGAGAGCCCAAATTTCTAAAAATATTGCGAAAAACAACAATCTTCTGTTTTAGAGTGAATGTTTGAGGTGTATAGAAGGCATTTATTTCATTTTTAGAAAATTTAATTTTTCACATTTTTCCATGAAAAGTGCCAATATGGGTTCTAGGTGAAAATCTCACTCGACACAAATCAAACAAAAATGTTTCCATGGTGTGTGTTGTTGTTCATTTTCATCAAATAAACAAAATAAAACCCAGAATTAATCCCGCAAGACAAGAAATGAGCATAAAAGATACTTCAGCGCAAGTGTTAATGTTACTAAGAGGGACCAAATTTCTAAAAATATTGCGAAAAACAACAATCTTCTGTTTTATAGTGAATGTTTGAGGTGTAAAGAAGGTATTTATTTCATTTTTAGAAAATTTAATTTTTTACATTTTTCCATGAAAAGTGCCATACCCCCCCCTTTGGGTTCTAGGTGAAAACCTCAATTGACACAAATCAAACAAAAATGTTTCCATGGTGTGTATTGTTATTCATTTTCATCAAATAAACAAAATAAAACCCAGAATTAATCCCTAGAGACAAGAAATGAGAATAAAAGATGCTTCAGCGCAAGTGTTAATGTTACTAAAAGAGCCCAAATTTCTAAAAATATTGCGAAAAACAACAATCTTCTGTTTTAGAGTGAATGTTTGAGGTGTATAGAAGGCATTTATTTCATTTTTAGAAAATTTAATTTTTTACATTTTTCCATGAAAAGTGCCAATACCCCCCCCCCCCTTTGGGTTCTAGGTGAAAATCTCACTCGACACAAATCAAACAAAAATGTTTCCATGGTGTGTATTGTTATTCATTTTCATCAAATAAACAAAATAAAACCCAGAATTAATCCCTAGAGACAAGAAATGAGAATAAAAGATGCTTCAGCGCAAGTGTTAATGTTACTAAAAGAGCCCAAATTTCTAAAAATATTGCGAAAAACAACAATCTTCTGTTTTAGAGTGAATGTTTGAGGTGTATAGAAGGCATTTATTTCATTTTTAGAAAATTTAATTTTTCACATTTTTCCATGAAAAGTGCCAATACCCCCCCCTTTGGGTTCTAGGTGAATATCTCACTTGACACAAATCAAACAAAAATGTTTCCATGGTGTGTATTGTTATTCATTTTCATCAAATAAACAAAATAAAACCCAGATTTAATCCCGAAAGACAAGAAATGAGCATAAAAGATGCTTCAGCGCAAGTGTTAATGTTACTAAAAGAGCCCAAATTTCTAAAAATATTGCAAAAAACAACAATCTTCTGTTTTAGAGTGAATGTTTGAGGTGTATAGAAGGCATTTATTTCATTTTTAGAAAATTTAATTTTTCACATTTTTCCATGAAAAGTGCCTAAACCCCCCCCTTTGGGTTCTAGGTGAAAATCTCACTCGACACAAATCAAACAAAAATGTTTCCATGGTGTGTATTGTTATTCATTTTCATCACATAAACAAAATAAAACCCAGAATTAATCCCGAGAGACAAGAAATGAGCATAAAAGATGCTTCAGCGCAAGTGTTAATGTTACTAGAAGAGCCCAAATTTCTAAAAATATTGCGAAAAACAACAATCTTCTGTTTTAGAGTGAATGTTTGAGGTGTAGAGAAGGCATTTATTTCATTTTTAGAAAATTTAATTTTTCACAGTTTTCCATGAAAAGTGCTAATACCCACCCCTTTGGGTTCTAGGTGAAAATCTCACTTGACACAAATCAAACAAAAATGTTTCCATGGTGTGTATTGTTATTCATTTTCATCAAATAAACAAAATAAAACCCAGAACTAATCCCGAAAGGCAAGAAATGAGCATAAAAGATGCTTCAGCGCAAGTGTCAATGTTACTAAAAGAGCCGAAATTTCTAAAAATATTGCGAAAAACAACAATCTTCTGTTTTAGGGTGAATGTTTGAGGTGTATAGAAGGCATTTATTTCATTTTTAGAAAATTTAATTTTTCACATTTTTCCATGAAAAGTGCCAATACCCCCTTTGGGTTCTAGGTGAAAATCTCACTCGACACAAATCAAACAAAAATGTTTCCATGGTGTGTGTTGTTGTTCATTTTCATCAAATAAACAATATAAAACCCAGAATTAATCCCGAAAGACAAGAAATGAGCATAAAAGATGCTTCAGCGCAAGTGTTAATGTTACTAAGAGGGACCAAATTTCTAAAAATATTGCGAAAAACAACAATCTTCTGTTTTAGAGTGAATGTTTGAGGTGTATAGATGGCATTTACTTCATTTTTAGAAAATTTAATTTTTCACATTTTTCCATGAAAAGTGCCAATACCCCCCCCACCCTTTGGGTTCTAGGTGAAAATCTCACTCGACACAAATCAAACAAAAATGTTTCCATGGTGTGTATTGTTATTCATTTTCATCAAATAAACAAAATAAAACCCAGAATTAATCCCGAAAGACAAGAAATGAGCATAAAAGAAGCTTCAGCGCAAGTGTTAATGTTACTAAGAGAGCTCAAATTTCTAAAAATATTGCGAAAAACAACAATCTTCTGTTTTAGAGTGAATGTTTAAGGTGTATAGAAGGCATTTATTTCATTTTTAGAAAATTTAATTTTTCACATTTTTCCATGAAAAGTGCCAATACCCCCCCCTTTGGGTTCTAGGTGAAAATTTCACTCGACACAAATCAAACAAAAATGTTTCCATGGTGTGTATTGTTATTCATTGTCATCAAATAAACAAAATAAAACCCAGAATTAATCCCGAAAGACAAGAAATGAGCATAAAAGATGCTTCAGCGCAAGTGTTAATGTTACTAAGAGGGCCCAAATTTCTAAAAATATTGTGAAAAACAACAATCTTCTATTTTAGAGTGAATGTTTGAGGTGTATAGAAGGCATTTATTTCATTTTTAGAAAATTTAATTTTTCACATTTTTCCATGAAAAGTGCCTATACCCTCCCCCCTTTGGGTTCTAGGTGAAAACCTCACTAGACACAAATCAAACAAAAATGTTTTCATGGTGTTTATTGTTGTTCATTTTCATCAAATAAACAAAATAAAACCCAGAATTAATCCCGCAAGACAAGAAATGAGCATAAAAGATACTTCAGCGCAAGTGTTAATGTTACTAAGAGGGACCAAATTTCTAAAAATATTGCGAAAAACAACAATCTTCTGTTTTAGAGTGAATGTTTGAGGTGTAAAGAAGGCATTTATTTCATTTTTAGAAAATTTAATTTTTTACATTTTTCCATGAAAAGTGCCAATACCCCCCCCTTTGGGTTCTAGGTGAAAATCTCACTCGACACAAATCAAACAAAAACGTTTCCATGGTGTGTATTGTTTTTCATTTTCATCAAATAAACATAATAAAACCCAGAATTAATCCCGAAAGACAAGAAATGAGCATAAAAGATGCTTCAGCGCAAGTGTTAATGTTACTAAGAGAGCCCAAATTTCTAAAAATATTGCAAAAAACAACAATCTTCTGTTTTAGAGTGAATGTTTGAGGTGTATAGAAGGCATTTATTTCATTTTTAGAAAATTTAATTTTTCACATTTTTCCATGAAAAGTGCCAATACCCCCCCCTTTGGGTTCTAGGTGAAAATCTCACTCGACACAAATCAAACAAAAAAGTTTCCATGGTTTGTATTGTTATTCATTTTCATCAAATAAACAAAATAAAACCCAGAATTAATCCCGAGAAACAAGAAATGAGCATAAAAGATGCTTCAGCGCAAGTGTTAATGTTACTAAAAGAGCCCAAATTTCTAAAAATATTGCGAAAAACAACAATCTTCTGTTTTAGAGTGAATGTTTGAGGTGTATAGAAGGCATTTATTTCATTTTTAGAAAATTTAATTTTTCACATTTTTCCATGAAAAGTGCCAATATGGGTTCTAGGTGAAAATCTCACTCGACACAAATCAAACAAAAATGTTTCCATGGTGTGTGTTGTTGTTCATTTTCATCAAATAAACAAAATAAAACCCAGAATTAATCCCGCAAGACAAGAAATGAGCATAAAAGATACTTCAGCGCAAGTGTTAATGTTACTAAGAGGGACCAAATTTCTAAAAATATTGCGAAAAACAACAATCTTCTGTTTTATAGTGAATGTTTGAGGTGTAAAGAAGGTATTTATTTCATTTTTAGAAAATTTAATTTTTTACATTTTTCCATGAAAAGTGCCAATACCCCCCCCTTTGGGTTCTAGGTGAAAATCTCACTCGATACAAATCAAACAAAAACGTTTCCATGGTGTGTATTGTTGTTCATTTTCATCAAATAAACATAATAAAACCCAGAATTAATCCCGAAAGACAAGAAATGAGCATCAAAGATGCTTCAGCGCAAGTGTTAATGTTACTAAAAGAGCCCAAATTTCTAAAAATATTGCGAAAAACAACAATCTTCTGTTTTAGAATGAATGTTTGAGGTGTATAGAAGGCATTTATTTCATTTTTAGAAAATTTAATTTTTCACATTTTTCCATGAAAAGTGCCAAAACCCCCCCCTTTGGGTTCTAGGTGAAAATCTCACTCGACACAAATCAAACAAAAATGTTTCCATGGTGTTTATTGTTATTCATTTTCATCAAATAAACAAATAAAACCCAAAATTAATCCCGAAAGACAAGAAATGAGCATAAAAGATGCTTCAGCGCAAGTGTTAATGTTACTAAGAGCGCTCAAATTTCTAAAAATATTACGAAAAACAACAATCTTCTGTTTTAGGGTGAATTTTTAAGGTGTATAGAAGGCATTTATTTCATTTTTAGAAAATTTAATTTTTCTCATTTTTCCATGAAAAGTGCCAATACCCCCTTTGGGTTCTAGGTGAAAATCTCACTCGACACAAATCAAACAAAAATGTTTCCATGGTGTGTATTGTTATTCATTTTCATCAAATAAACAAAATAAAACCCAGAATTAATCCCGAAAGACAAGAAATGAGCATAAAAGATGCTTCAGCGCAAGTGATAATATTACTAAAAGAGCCAAAATTTCTAAAAATATTGCAAAAAAACAACAATCTTCTGTTTTAGAGTGAATGTTTGAGGTGTATAGTAGGCATTTATTTCATTTTTAGAAAATTTAATTTTTCTCATTTTTCCATGAAAAGTGCCAATACCCCCCCCTTTGGGTTCTAGGTGAAAATCTCACTCGACACAAATCAAACAAAAATGTTTCCATGGTGTGTATTGTTTTTCATTTTCATCAAATAAACAAAATAAAACCCAGAATTAATCCCGAAAGACAAGAAATGAGCATAAAAGATGCTTCAGCGCAAGTGTTAATGTTAATAAGAGAGCCCAAATTTCTAAAAATATTGCGAAAAACAACAATCTTCTGTTTTAGAGTGAATGTTTGAGGTGTATAGAATGCATTTATTTCATTTTTAGAAAATTTAATTTTTCACATTTTTCCATGAAAAGTGCCAATACCCCCCCCTTTGGGTTCTAGGTGAAAATCTCACTCGACACAAAACAAGCAAAAATGTCCCCATGGTTTGTATTGTTATTCATTTTCATCAAATAAACAAAATAAAACCCAGAATTAATCCCTAGAGACAAGAAATGAGCATAAAAGATGCTTCAGCGCAAGTGTTAATGTTACTAAAAGAGCCCAAATTTCTAAAAATATTGCGAAAAACAACAATCTTCTGTTTTAGAGTGAATGTTTGAGGTGTATAGAAGGCATTTATTTCATTTTTAGAAAAATTATTTTTTCACATTTTTCCATGAAAAGTGCCAATACCCCCCCCTTTGGGTTCTAGGTGAATATCTCACTTGACACAAATCAAACAAAAATGTTTCCATGGTGTGTATTGTTATTCATTTTCATCAAATAAACAAAATAAAACCCAGATTTAATCCCGAAAGACAAGAAATGAGCATAAAAGATGCTTCAGCGCAAGTGTTAATGTTACTAAAAGAGCCCAAATTTCTAAAAATATTGCAAAAAACAACAATCTTCTGTTTTAGAGTGAATGTTTGAGGTGTATAGAAGGCATTTATTTCATTTTTAGAAAATTTAATTTTTCACATTTTTCCATGAAAAGTGCCTAAACCCCCCCCTTTGGGTTCTAGGTGAAAATCTCACTCGACACAAATCAAACAAAAATGTTTCCATGGTGTGTATTGTTATTCATTTTCATCAAATAAACAAAATAAAACCCAGAATTAATCCCGAGAGACAAGAAATGAGCATAAAAGATGCTTCAGCGCAAGTGTTAATGTTACTAGAAGAGCCCAAATTTCTAAAAATATTGCGAAAAACAACAATCTTCTGTTTTAGAGTGAATGTTTGAGGTGTAGAGAAGGCATTTATTTCATTTTTAGAAAATTTAATTTTTCACAGTTTTCCATGAAAAGTGCTAATACCCACCCCTTTGGGTTCTAGGTGAAAATCTCACTTGACACAAATCAAACAAAAATGTTTCCATGGTGTGTATTGTTATTCATTTTCATCAAATAAACTAAATAAAACCCAGAACTAATCCCGAAAGGCAAGAAATGAGCATAAAAGATGCTTCAGCGCAAGTGTCAATGTTACTAAAAGAGCCGAAATTTCTAAAAATATTGCGAAAAACAACAATCTTCTGTTTTAGAGTGAATGTTTGAGGTGTATAGAAGGCATTTATTTCATTTTTAGAAAATTTAATTTTTCACATTTTTCCATGAAAAGTGCCAATACCCCCCCCTTTGGGTTCTAGGTGAAAATCTCACTCGACACAAATCAAACAAAAATGTTTCCATGGTGTGTGTTGTTGTTCATTTTCATCAAATAAACAATATAAAACCCAGAATTAATCCCGAAAGACAAGAAATGAGCATAAAAGATGCTTCAGCGCAAGTGTTAATGTTACTAAGAGGGACCAAATTTCTAAAAATATTGCGAAAAACAACAATCTTCTGTTTTAGAGTGAATGTTTGAGGTGTATAGATGGCATTTACTTCATTTTTAGAAAATTTAATTTTTCACATTTTTCCATGAAAAGTGCCAATACCCCCCCCACCCTTTGGGTTCTAGGTGAAAATCTCACTCGATACAAATCAAACAAAAATGTTTCCATGGTGTGTATTGTTATTCATTTTCATCAAATAAACAAAATAAAACCCAGAATTAATCCCGAAAGACAAGAAATGAGCATAAAAGAAGCTTCAGTGCAAGTGTTAATGTTACTAAGAGAGCTCAAATTTCTAAAAATATTGCGAAAAACAACAATCTTCTGTTTTAGAGTGAATGTTTAAGGTGTATAGAAGGCATTTATTTCATTTTTAGAAAATTTAATTTTTCACATTTTTCCATGAAAAGTGCCAATACCCCCCCCTTTGGGTTCTAGGTGAAAATTTCACTCGACACAAATCAAAAAAAAATGTTTCCATGGTGTGTATTCTTATTCATTGTCATCAAATAAACAAAATAAAACCCAGAATTAATCCCGAAAGACAAGAAAAGAGCATAAAAGATGCTTAAGCGCAAGTGTTAATGTTACTAAGAGGGCCCAAATTTCTAAAAATATTGTGAAAAACAACAATCTTCTGTTTTAGAGTGAATGTTTGAGGTGTATAGAAGGCATTTATTTCATTTTTAGAAAATTTAATTTTTCACATTTTTCCATGAAAAGTGCCAATACCCTCCCCCCTTTGGGTTCTAGGTGAAAATCTCACTCGACACAAATCAAACAAAAACGTTTCCATGGTGTGTATTGTTTTTCATTTTCATCAAATAAACAAATAAAACCCAAAATTAATCCTGAGAGACAAGAAATGAGCATAAAAGATGCTTCAGCGCAAGTGTTAATGTTACTAAAAGAGCCCAAATTTCTAAAAATATTGCGAAAAACAACAATCTTCTGTTTTATAGTGAATGTTTGAGGTGTATAGAAGGCATTTATTTCATTTTTAGAAAATTTAATTTTTCACAGTTTTCCATGAAAAGTGCTAATACCCACCCCTTTGGGTTCTAGGTGAAAATCTCACTTGACACAAATCAAACAAAAATGTTTCCATGGTGTGTATTGTTATTCATTTTCATCAAATAAACAAAATAAAACCCAGAATTAATCCCGAAAGACAAGAAATTAGCATTAAAGATGCTTCAGCGCAAGTGTTAATTTTACTAAAAGAGCCGAAATTTCTAAAAATATTGCGAAAAACAACAATCTTCTGTTTTAGAGTGAATGTTTGAGGTGTATAGAAGGCATTTATTTCATTTTTAGAAAACTTAATTTTTCACATTTTTCCATGAAAAGTGCCAATACCCCCCCCTTTGGGTTCTAGGTGAAAATCTCACTCGACACAAATCAAACAAAAATGTTTCCATGGTGTGTATTGTTGTTCATTTTCATCAAATAAACAAAATAAAACCCAGAATTAATCCCGAAAGACAAGAAATGAGCATAAAAGATGCTTCAGCGCAAGTGTTAATGTTACTAAGAGAGCCCAAATTTCTAAAAATATTGCGAAAAACAACAATCTTCTGTTTTAGAGTGAATGTTTGAGGTGTATAGAAGGCATTTATTTCATTTTTAGAAAATTTAATTTTTCATATTTTTCCATGAAAAGTGCCTAAACCCCCCCCTTTGGGTTCTAGGTGAAAATCTCACTCGACACAAATTAAACAAAAATGTTTCCATGGTGTGTATTGTTATTCATTTTCATCAAATAAACAAAATAAAACCCAGAATTAATCCCGAGAGACAAGAAATGAGCATAAAAGATGCTTCAGCGCAAGTGTTAATGTTACTAGAAGAGCCCAAATTTCTAAAAATATTGCAAAAAACAACAATCTTCTGTTTTAGAGTGAATGTTTGAGGTGTATAGAAGGCATTTATTTCATTTTTAGAAAATTTAATTTTTCACAGTTTTCCATGAAAAGTGCTAATACCCACCCCTTTGGGTTCTAGGTGAAAATCTCACTTGACACAAATCAAACAAAAATGTTTCCATGGTGTGTATTGTTATTCATTTTCATCAAATAAACAAAATAAAACCCAGAATTAATCCAGAAAGGCAAGAAATGAGCATAAAAGATGCTTCAGCGAAAGTGTCAATGTTACTAAAAGAGCCAAAATTTCTAAAAATATTGCGAAAAACAACAATCTTCTGTTTTAGAGTGAATGTTTGAGGTGTATAGAAGGCATTTATTTCATTTTTAGAAAATTTAATTTTTCACATTTTTCCATGAAAAGTGCCAATACCCCCCCCTTTGGGTTCTAGGTGAAAATCTCACTCGACACAAATCAAACAAAAATGTTTCCATGGTGTGTGTTGGTTTTCATTTTCATCAAATAAACAATATAAAACCCAGAATTAATCCCGAAAGACAAGAAATGAGCATAAAAGATGCTTCAGCGCAAGTGTTAATGTTACTAGGAGGGACCAAATTTCTAAAAATATTGCGAAAAACAACAATCTTCTGTTTAAGAGTGAATGTTTGAGGTGTATAGATGGCATTTACTTCATTTTTAGAAAATTTAATTTTTCACATTTTTCCATGAAAAGTGCCAATACCCCCCCCACCCTTTGGGTTCTAGGTGAAAATCTCACTCGACACAAATCAAACAAAAATGTTTCCATGGTGTGTATTGTTATTCATTTTCATCAAATAAACAAAATAAAACCCAGAATTAATCCCGAAAGACAAGAAATGAGCATAAAAGAAGCTTCAGCGCAAGTGTTAATGTTACTAAGAGAGTTCAAATTTCTAAAAATATTGCGAAAAACAACAATCTTCTGTTTTAGAGTGAATGTTTAAGGTGTATAGAAGGCATTTATTTCATTTTTAGAAAATTTAATTTTTCACATTTTTCCATGAAAAGTGCCAATACCCCCCCCTTTGGGTTCTAGGTGAAAATTTCACTCGACACAAATCAAACAAAAATGTTTCCATGGTGTGTATTGTTATTCATTGTCATCAAATAAACAAAATAAAACCCAGAATTAATCCCGAAAGACAAGAAATGAGCATAAAAGATGCTTCAGCGCACGTGTTAATGTTACTAAGAGGGCCCAAATTTCTAAAAATATTGTGAAAAACAACAATCTTCTGTTTTAGAGTGAATGTTTGAGGTGTATAGAAGGCATTTATTTCATTTTTAGAAAATTTAATTTTTCACATTTTTCCATGAAAAGTGCCAATACCCTCCCCCCTTTGGGTTCTAGGTGAAAATCTCACTCGACACAAATCAAACAAAAACGTTTCCATGGTGTGTATTGTTTTTCATTTTCATCAAAGAAACAAATAAAACCCAAAATTAATCCTGAGAGACAAGAAATGAGCATAAAAGATGCTTCAGCGCAAGTGTTAATGTTACTAAAAGAGCCCAAATTTCTAAAAATATTGCGAAAAACAACAATCTTCTGTTTTATAGTGAATGTTTGAGGTGTATAGAAGGCATTTATTTCATTTTTAGAAAATTTAATTTTTCACAGTTTTCCATGAAAAGTGCTAATACCCACCCCCTTTGGGTTCTAGGTGAAAATCTCACTTGACACAAATCAAACAAAAATGTTTCCATGGTGTGTATTGTTATTCATTTTCATCAAATAAACAAAATAAAACCCAGAATTAATCCCGAAAGACAAGAAATTAGCATTAAAGATGCTTCAGCGCAAGTGTTAATTTTACTAAAAGAGCCGAAATTTCTAAAAATATTGCGAAAAACAACAATCTTCTGTTTTAGAGTGAATGTTTGAGGTGTATAGAAGGCATTTATTTCATTTTTAGAAAACTTAATTTTTCACATTTTTCCATGAAAAGTGCCAATACCCCCCCCTTTGGGTTCTAGGTGAAAATCTCACTCGACACAAATCAAGCAAAAATGTCCCCATGGTTTGTATTGTTATTCATTTTCATCAAATAAACAAATTAAAACCCAGAATTAATCCCTAGAGAAAAGAAATGAGCATAAAAGATGCTTCAGCGCAAGTGTTAATGTTACTAAAAGAGCCCCAATTTCTAAAAATATTGCGAAAAACAACAATCTTCTGTTTTAGAGTGAATGTTTGAGGTGTATAGAAGGCATTTATTTCATTTTTAGAAAAATTAATTTTTCACATTTTTCCATGAAAAGTGCCAATACCCCCCCCTTTGGGTTCTAGGTGAATATCTCACCCGACTTAAATCAAACAAAAATGTTTCCATGGTGTGTATTGTTATTCATTTTCATCAAATAAACAAAATAAAACCCAGATTTAATCCCGAAAGACAAGAAATGAGCATAAAAGATGCTTCAGCGCAAGTGTTAATGTTACTAAAAGAGCCCAAATTTCTAAAAATATTGCAAAAAACAACAATCTTCTGTTTTAGAGTGAATGTTTGAGGTGTATAGAAGGCATTTATTTCATTTTTAGAAAATTTAATTTTTCACATTTTTCCATGAAAAGTGCCTAAACCCCCCCCTTTGGGTTCTAGGTGAAAATCTCACTCGACACAAATCAAACAAAAATGTTTCCATGGTGTGTATTGTTATTCATTTTCATCAAATAAACAAAATAAAACCCAGAATTAATCCCGAGAGACAAGAAATGAGCATAAAAGATGCTTCAGCGCAAGTGTTAATGTTACTAAAAGAGCCCAAATTTCTAAAAATATTGCGAAAAACAACAATCTTCTGTTTTAGAGTGAATGTTTGAGGTGTAAAGAAGGCATTTATTTCATTTTTAGAAAATTTAATTTTTTACATTTTTCCATGAAAAGTGCCAATACCCCCCCCTTTGGGTTCTAGGTGAAAATCTCACTCGACACAAATCAAACAAAAACGTTTCCATGGTGTGTATTGTTTTTTATTTCATCAAATAAACATAATAAAACCCAGAATTAATCCCGAAAGACAAGAAATGAGCATAAAAGATGCTTCAGCGCAAGTGTTAATGTTACTAAGAGAGCCCAAATTTCTAAAAATATTGCAAAAAACAACAATCTTCTGTTTTAGAGTGAATGTTTGAGGTGTATAGAAGGCATTTATTTCATTTTTAGAAAATTTAATTTTTCACATTTTTCCATGAAAAGTGCCAATACCCCCCCCTTTGGGTTCTAGGTGAAAATCTCACTCGACACAAATCAAACAAAAAAGTTTCCATGGTTTGTATTGTTATTCATTTTCATCAAATAAACAAAATAAAACCCAGAATTAATCCCGAGAAACAAGAAATGAGCATAAAAGATGCTTCAGCGCAAGTGTTAATGTTACTAAAAGAGCCCAAATTTCTAAAAATATTGCGAAAAACAACAATCTTCTGTTTTAGAGTGAATGTTTGAGGTGTATAGAAGGCATTTATTTCATTTTTAGAAAATTTAATTTTTCACATTTTTCCATGAAAAGTGCCAATATGGGTTCTAGGTGAAAATCTCACTCGACACAAATCAAACAAAAATGTTTCCATGGTGTGTGTTGTTGTTAATTTTCATCAAATAAACAAAATAAAACCCAGAATTAATCCCGCAAGACAAGAAATGAGCATAAAAGATACTTCAGCGCAAGTGTTAATGTTACTAAGAGGGACCAAATTTCTAAAAATATTGCGAAAAACAACAATCTTCTGTTTTATAGTGAATGTTTGAGGTGTAAAGAAGGTATTTATTTCATTTTTAGAAAATTTAATTTTTTACATTTTTCCATGAAAAGTGCCAATACCCCCCCCTTTGGGTTCTAGGTGAAAATCTCACTCGATACAAATCAAACAAAAACGTTTCCATGGTGTGTATTGTTGTTCATTTTCATCAAATAAACATAATAAAACCCAGAATTAATCCCGAAAGACAAGAAATGAGCATCAAAGATGCTTCAGCGCAAGTGTTAATGTTACTAAGAGAGCTCAAATTTCTAAAAATATTACGAAAAACAACAATCTTCTGTTTTAGGGTGAATTTTTAAGGTGTATAGAAGGCATTTATTTCATTTTTAGAAAATTTAATTTTTCTCATTTTTCCATGAAAAGTGCCAATACCCCCTTTGGGTTCTAGGTGAAAATCTCACTCGACACAAATCAAACAAAAATGTTTCCATGGTGTGTATTGTTATTCATTTTCATCAAATAAACAAAATAAAACCCAGAATTAATCCCGAAAGACAAGAAATGAGCATAAAAGATGCTTCAGCGCAAGTGATAATATTACTAAAAGAGCCAAAATTTCTAAAAATATTGCAAAAAACAACAATCTTCTGTTTTAGAGTGAATGTTTGAGGTGTATAGTAGGCATTTATTTCATTTTTAGAAAATTTAATTTTTCTCATTTTTCCATGAAAAGTGCCAATACCCCCCCTTTGGGTTCTAGGTGAAAATCTCACTCGACACAAATCAAACAAAAATGTTTCCATGGTGTGTATTGTTGTTCATTTTCATCAAATAAACAAAATAAAACCCAGAATTAATCCCGAAAGACAAGAAATGAGCATAAAAGATGCTTCAGCGCAAGTGTTAATGTTACTAAGAGAGCCCAAATTTCTAAAAATATTGCGAAAAACAACAATCTTCTGTTTTAGAGTGAATGTTTGAGGTGTATAGAATGCATTTATTTCATTTTTAGAAAATTTAATTTTTCACATTTTTCCATGAAAAGTGCCAATACCCCCCCTTTGGGTTCTAGGTGAAAATCTCACTCGACACAAAACAAGCAAAAATGTCCCCATGGTTTGTATTGTTATTCATTTTCATCAAATAAACAAAATAAAACCCAGAATTAATCCCGAAAGACAAGAAATTAGCATTAAAGATGCTTCAGCGCAAGTGTTAATTTTACTAAAAGAGCCGAAATTTCTAAAAATATTGCGAAAAACAACAATCTTCTGTTTTAGAGTGAATGTTTGAGGTGTATAGAAGGCATTTATTTCATTTTTAGAAAACTTAATTTTTCACATTTTTCCATGAAAAGTGCCAATACCCCCCCCTTTGGGTTCTAGGTGAAAATCTCACTCGACACAAATCAAGCAAAAATGTCCCCATGGTTTGTATTGTTATTCATTTTCATCAAATAAACAAATTAAAACCCAGAATTAATCCCTAGAGAAAAGAAATGAGCATAAAAGATGCTTCAGCGCAAGTGTTAATGTTACTAAAAGAGCCCCAATTTCTAAAAATATTGCGAAAAACAACAATCTTCTGTTTTAGAGTGAATGTTTGAGGTGTATAGAAGGCATTTATTTCATTTTTAGAAAAATTAATTTTTCACATTTTTCCATGAAAAGTGCCAATACCCCCCCCTTTGGGTTCTAGGTGAATATCTCACCCGACTTAAATCAAACAAAAATGTTTCCATGGTGTGTATTGTTATTCATTTTCATCAAATAAACAAAATAAAACCCAGATTTAATCCCGAAAGACAAGAAATGAGCATAAAAGATGCTTCAGCGCAAGTGTTAATGTTACTAAAAGAGCCCAAATTTCTAAAAATATTGCAAAAAACAACAATCTTCTGTTTTAGAGTGAATGTTTGAGGTGTATAGAAGGCATTTATTTCATTTTTAGAAAATTTAATTTTTCACATTTTTCCATGAAAAGTGCCTAAACCCCCCCCTTTGGGTTCTAGGTGAAAATCTCACTCGACACAAATCAAACAAAAATGTTTCCATGGTGTGTATTGTTATTCATTTTCATCAAATAAACAAAATAAAACCCAGAATTAATCCCGAGAGACAAGAAATGAGCATAAAAGATGCTTCAGCGCAAGTGTTAATGTTACTAAAAGAGCCCAAATTTCTAAAAATATTGCGAAAAACAACAATCTTCTGTTTTAGAGTGAATGTTTGAGGTGTAAAGAAGGCATTTATTTCATTTTTAGAAAATTTAATTTTTTACATTTTTCCATGAAAAGTGCCAATACCCCCCCCTTTAGGTTCTAGGTGAAAATCTCACTCGACACAAATCAAACAAAAACGTTTCCATGGTGTGTATTGTTTTTTATTTCATCAAATAAACATAATAAAACCCAGAATTAATCCCGAAAGACAAGAAATGAGCATAAAAGATGCTTCAGCGCAAGTGTTAATGTTACTAAGAGAGCCCAAATTTCTAAAAATATTGCAAAAAACAACAATCTTCTGTTTTAGAGTGAATGTTTGAGGTGTATAGAAGGCATTTATTTCATTTTTAGAAAATTTAATTTTTCACATTTTTCCATGAAAAGTGCCAATACCCCCCCCTTTGGGTTCTAGGTGAAAATCTCACTCGACACAAATCAAACAAAAAAGTTTCCATGGTTTGTATTGTTATTCATTTTCATCAAATAAACAAAATAAAACCCAGAATTAATCCCGAGAAACAAGAAATGAGCATAAAAGATGCTTCAGCGCAAGTGTTAATGTTACTAAAAGAGCCCAAATTTCTAAAAATATTGCGAAAAACAACAATCTTCTGTTTTAGAGTGAATGTTTGAGGTGTATAGAAGGCATTTATTTCATTTTTAGAAAATTTAATTTTTCACATTTTTCCATGAAAAGTGCCAATATGGGTTCTAGGTGAAAATCTCACTCGACACAAATCAAACAAAAATGTTTCCATGGTGTGTGTTGTTGTTAATTTTCATCAAATAAACAAAATAAAACCCAGAATTAATCCCGCAAGACAAGAAATGAGCATAAAAGATACTTCAGCGCAAGTGTTAATGTTACTAAGAGGGACCAAATTTCTAAAAATATTGCGAAAAACAACAATCTTCTGTTTTATAGTGAATGTTTGAGGTGTAAAGAAGGTATTTATTTCATTTTTAGAAAATTTAATTTTTTACATTTTTCCATGAAAAGTGCCAATACCCCCCCCTTTGGGTTCTAGGTGAAAATCTCACTCGATACAAATCAAACAAAAACGTTTCCATGGTGTGTATTGTTGTTCATTTTCATCAAATAAACATAATAAAACCCAGAATTAATCCCGAAAGACAAGAAATGAGCATCAAAGATGCTTCAGCGCAAGTGTTAATGTTACTAAGAGAGCTCAAATTTCTAAAAATATTACGAAAAACAACAATCTTCTGTTTTAGGGTGAATTTTTAAGGTGTATAGAAGGCATTTATTTCATTTTTAGAAAATTTAATTTTTCTCATTTTTCCATGAAAAGTGCCAATACCCCCTTTGGGTTCTAGGTGAAAATCTCACTCGACACAAATCAAACAAAAATGTTTCCATGGTGTGTATTGTTATTCATTTTCATCAAATAAACAAAATAAAACCCAGAATTAATCCCGAAAGACAAGAAATGAGCATAAAAGATGCTTCAGCGCAAGTGATAATATTACTAAAAGAGCCAAAATTTCTAAAAATATTGCAAAAAACAACAATCTTCTGTTTTAGAGTGAATGTTTGAGGTGTATAGTAGGCATTTATTTCATTTTTAGAAAATTTAATTTTTCTCATTTTTCCATGAAAAGTGCCAATACCCCCCCTTTGGGTTCTAGGTGAAAATCTCACTCGACACAAATCAAACAAAAATGTTTCCATGGTGTGTATTGTTGTTCATTTTCATCAAATAAACAAAATAAAACCCAGAATTAATCCCGAAAGACAAGAAATGAGCATAAAAGATGCTTCAGCGCAAGTGTTAATGTTACTAAGAGAGCCCAAATTTCTAAAAATATTGCGAAAAACAACAATCTTCTGTTTTAGAGTGAATGTTTGAGGTATATAGAATGCATTTATTTCATTTTTAGAAAATTTAATTTTTCACATTTTTCCATGAAAAGTGCCAATACCCCCCCCTTTGGGTTCTAGGTGAAAATCTCACTCGACACAAAACAAGCAAAAATGTCCCCATGGTTTGTATTGTTATTCATTTTCATCAAATAAACAAAATAAAACCCAGAATTAATCCCTAGAGACAAGAAATGAGCATAAAAGATGCTTCAGCGCAAGTGTTAATGTTACTAAAAGAGCCCAAATTTCTAAAAATATTGCGAAAAAACAACAATCTTCTGTTTTAGAGTGAATGTTTGAGGTGTATAGAAGGCATTTATTTCATTTTTAGAAAAATTATTTTTTCACATTTTTCCATGAAAAGTGCCAATACCCCCCCCTTTGGGTTCTAGGTGAATATCTCACTTGACACAAATCAAACAAAAATGTTTCCATGGTGTGTATTGTTATTCATTTTCATCAAATAAACAAAATAAAACCCAGATTTAATCCCGAAAGACAAGAAATGAGCATAAAAGATGCTTCAGCGCAAGTGTTAATGTTACTAAAAGAGCCCAAATTTCTAAAAATATTGCAAAAAACAACAATCTTCTGTTTTAGAGTGAATGTTTGAGGTGTATAGAAGGCATTTATTTCATTTTTAGAAAATTTAATTTTTCACATTTTTCCATGAAAAGTGCCTAAACCCCCCCCTTTGGGTTCTAGGTGAAAATCTCACTCGACACAAATCAAACAAAAATGTTTCCATGGTGTGTATTGTTATTCATTTTCATCAAATAAACAAAATAAAACCCAGAATTAATCCCGAGAGACAAGAAATGAGCATAAAAGATGCTTCAGCGCAAGTGTTAATGTTACTAGAAGAGCCCAAATTTCTAAAAATATTGCGAAAAACAACAATCTTCTGTTTTAGAGTGAATGTTTGAGGTGTAGAGAAGGCATTTATTTCATTTTTAGAAAATTTAATTTTTCACAGTTTTCCATGAAAAGTGCTAATACCCACCCCTTTGGGTTCTAGGTGAAAATCTCTCTTGACACAAATCAAACAAAAATGTTTCCATGGTGTGTATTGTTATTCATTTTCATCAAATAAACAAAATAAAACCCAGAACTAATCCCGAAAGGCAAGAAATGAGCATAAAAGATGCTTCAGCGCAAGTGTCAATGTTACTAAAAGAGCCGAAATTTCTAAAAATATTGCGAAAAACAACAATCTTCTGTTTAAGAGTGAATGTTTGAGGTGTATAGAAGGCATTTATTTCATTTTTAGAAAATTTAACCTTTTCAAATTTTTCCAAGAAAAGTGCCAATACCACCCCCTTTGGGTTCTAGGTGAAAATCTCACTCGACACAAATCAAACAAAAATGTTTCCATGGTGTGTATTGTTATTCATTTTCATCAAATAAACAAAATAAAACCCAGAATTAATCCCGAAAGACAAGAAATGAGCATAAAAGATGCTTCAGCGCAAGTGTTAATGTAACTAAGAGAGCCCAAATTTCTAAAAATATTGCAAAAAACAACAATCTTCTGTTTTAGAGCGAATGTTTGAGGTGTATAGAAGGCATTTATTTCATTTTTAGAAAATTTAATTTTTCACATTTTTCCATGAAAAGTGCCAATCCCCCCCCCCCTTTGGGTTCTAGGTGAAAATCTCACTCGACACAAATCAAACAAAAATGTTTCCATGGTGTGTATTGTTGTTCATTTTCATCAAATAAACAAAAAAAAACCCAGAATTAATCCCGAAAGACATGAAATGAGCATAAAAGATTCTTCAGCGCAAGTGTTAATGTTACTAAAAGAGCCCAAATTTCTAAAAATATTGCGAAAAACAACAATCTTCTGTTTTAGAGTGAATGTTTGAGGTGTATAGAAGGCATTTATTTCATTTTTAGAAAATTTAATTTTTCTCATTTTTCCATGAAAAGTGCCAATACCCCCCCCCCTTTCGGTTCTAAGTGAAAATCTCACTCGACACAAATCAAACAAAAATGTTTCCATGGTTTGTATTGTTATTCATTTTCATCAAATAAACAAAATAAAACCCAGAATTAATCCCGAGAGACAAGAAATGAGCATAAAAGATGCTTCAGCGCAAGTGTTAATGTTACTAAGAGAGCCGAAATTTCTAAAAATATTGCGAAAAACAACAATCTTCTGTATTAGAGTGAATGTTTGAGGTGTATAGAAGGCATTTATTTCATTTTTAGAAAATTTAATTTTTCACAGTTTTCCATGAAAAGTGCTAATACCCACCCCTTTGGATTCTAGGTGAAAATCTCACTCGACACAAATCAAACAAAAATGTTTCCATGGTGTGTATTGTTATTCATTTTCATCAAATAAACAAAATAAAACCCAGAATTAATCCCGAAAGACAAGAAATGAGCATAAAAGATGCTTCAGCGCAAGTGTTAATGTAACTAAGAGAGCCCAAATTTCTAAAAATATTGCAAAAAACAACAATCTTCTGTTTTAGAGCGAATGTTTGAGGTGTATAGAAGGCATTTATTTCATTTTTAGAAAATTTAATTTTTCACATTTTTCCATGAAAAGTGCCAATCCCCCCCCCCCTTTGGGTTCTAGGTGAAAATCTCACTCGACACAAATCAAACAAAAATGTTTCCATGGTGTGTATTGTTGTTCATTTTCATCAAATAAACAAAAAAAAACCCAGAATTAATCCCGAAAGACATGAAATGAGCATAAAAGATTCTTCAGCGCAAGTGTTAATGTTACTAAAAGAGCCCAAATTTCTAAAAATATTGCGAAAAACAACAATCTTCTGTTTTAGAGTGAATGTTTGAGGTGTATAGAAGGCATTTATTTCATTTTTAGAAAATTTAATTTTTCACATTTTTCCATGAAAAGTGCCAATATGGGTTCTAGGTGAAAATCTCACTCGACACAAATCAAACAAAAATGTTTCCATGGTGTGTGTTGTTGTTAATTTTCATCAAATAAACAAAATAAAACCCAGAATTAATCCCGCAAGACAAGAAATGAGCATAAAAGATACTTCAGCGCAAGTGTTAATGTTACTAAGAGGGACCAAATTTCTAAAAATATTGCGAAAAAACAACAATCTTCTGTTTTATAGTGAATGTTTGAGGTGTAAAGAAGGTATTTATTTCATTTTTAGAAAATTTAATTTTTTACATTTTTCCATGAAAAGTGCCAATACCCCCCCCTTTGGGTTCTAGGTGAAAATCTCACTCGATACAAATCAAACAAAAACGTTTCCATGGTGTGTATTGTTGTTCATTTTCATCAAATAAACATAATAAAACCCAGAATTAATCCCGAAAGACAAGAAATGAGCATCAAAGATGCTTCAGCGCAAGTGTTAATGTTACTAAGAGAGCTCAAATTTCTAAAAATATTACGAAAAACAACAATCTTCTGTTTTAGGGTGAATTTTTAAGGTGTATAGAAGGCATTTATTTCATTTTTAGAAAATTTAATTTTTCTCATTTTTCCATGAAAAGTGCCAATACCCCCTTTGGGTTCTAGGTGAAAATCTCACTCGACACAAATCAAACAAAAATGTTTCCATGGTGTGTATTGTTATTCATTTTCATCAAATAAACAAAATAAAACCCAGAATTAATCCCGAAAGACAAGAAATGAGCATAAAAGATGCTTCAGCGCAAGTGATAATATTACTAAAAGAGCCAAAATTTCTAAAAATATTGCAAAAAACAACAATCTTCTGTTTTAGAGTGAATGTTTGAGGTGTATAGTAGGCATTTATTTCATTTTTAGAAAATTTAATTTTTCTCATTTTTCCATGAAAAGTGCCAATACCCCCCCTTTGGGTTCTAGGTGAAAATCTCACTCGACACAAATCAAACAAAAATGTTTCCATGGTGTGTATTGTTGTTCATTTTCATCAAATAAACAAAATAAAACCCAGAATTAATCCCGAAAGACAAGAAATGAGCATAAAAGATGCTTCAGCGCAAGTGTTAATGTTACTAAGAGAGCCCAAATTTCTAAAAATATTGCGAAAAACAACAATCTTCTGTTTTAGAGTGAATGTTTGAGGTGTATAGAATGCATTTATTTCATTTTTAGAAAATTTAATTTTTCACATTTTTCCATGAAAAGTGCCAATACCCCCCCCCTTTGGGTTCTAGGTGAAAATCTCACTCGACACAAAACAAGCAAAAATGTCCCCATGGTTTGTATTGTTATTCATTTTCATCAAATAAACAAAATAAAACCCAGAATTAATCCCTAGAGACAAGAAATGAGCATAAAAGATGCTTCAGCGCAAGTGTTAATGTTACTAAAAGAGCCCAAATTTCTAAAAATATTGCGAAAAACAACAATCTTCTGTTTTAGAGTGAATGTTTGAGGTGTATAGAAGGCATTTATTTCATTTTTAGAAAAATTATTTTTTCACATTTTTCCATGAAAAGTGCCAATACCCCCCCCTTTGGGTTCTAGGTGAATATCTCACTTGACACAAATCAAACAAAAATGTTTCCATGGTGTGTATTGTTATTCATTTTCATCAAATAAACAAAATAAAACCCAGATTTAATCCCGAAAGACAAGAAATGAGCATAAAAGATGCTTCAGCGCAAGTGTTAATGTTACTAAAAGAGCCCAAATTTCTAAAAATATTGCAAAAAACAACAATCTTCTGTTTTAGAGTGAATGTTTGAGGTGTATAGAAGGCATTTATTTCATTTTTAGAAAATTTAATTTTTCACATTTTTCCATGAAAAGTGCCTAAACCCCCCCCTTTGGGTTCTAGGTGAAAATCTCACTCGACACAAATCAAACAAAAATGTTTCCATGGTGTGTATTGTTATTCATTTTCATCAAATAAACAAAATAAAACCCAGAATTAATCCCGAGAGACAAGAAATGAGCATAAAAGATGCTTCAGCGCAAGTGTTAATGTTACTAGAAGAGCCCAAATTTCTAAAAATATTGCGAAAAACAACAATCTTCTGTTTTAGAGTGAATGTTTGAGGTGTAGAGAAGGCATTTATTTCATTTTTAGAAAATTTAATTTTTCACAGTTTTCCATGAAAAGTGCTAATACCCACCCCTTTGGGTTCTAGGTGAAAATCTCACTTGACACAAATCAAACAAAAATGTTTCCATGGTGTGTATTGTTATTCATTTTCATCAAATAAACAAAATAAAACCCAGAACTAATCCCGAAAGGCAAGAAATGAGCATAAAAGATGCTTCAGCGCAAGTGTCAATGTTACTAAAAGAGCCGAAATTTCTAAAAATATTGCGAAAAACAACAATCTTCTGTTTAAGAGTGAATGTTTGAGGTGTATAGAAGGCATTTATTTCATTTTTAGAAAATTTAACCTTTTCAAATTTTTCCAAGAAAAGTGCCAATACCACCCCCTTTGGGTTCTAGGTGAAAATCTCACTCGACACAAATCAAACAAAAATGTTTCCATGGTGTGTATTGTTATTCATTTTCATCAAATAAACAAAATAAAACCCAGAATTAATCCCGAAAGACAAGAAATGAGCATAAAAGATGCTTCAGCGCAAGTGTTAATGTTACAAAGAGAGCCCAAATTTCTAAAAATATTGCAAAAAACAACAATCTTCTGTTTTAGAGTGAATGTTTGAGGTGTATAGAAGGCATTTATTTCATTTTTAGAAAATTTAATTTTTCTCATTTTTCCATGAAAAGTGCCAATACCCCCCCCTTTGGGTTCTAGGTGAAAATCTCACTCGACACAAATCAAACAAAAATGTTTCCATGGTGTGTATTGTTATTCATTTTCATCAAATAAACAAAATAAAACCCAGAATTAATCCCGAAAGACAAGAAATGAGCATAAAAGATGCTTCAGCGCAAGTGTTAATGTAACTAAGAGAGCCCAAATTTCTAAAAATATTGCAAAAAACAACAATCTTCTGTTTTAGAGCGAATGTTTGAGGTGTATAGAAGGCATTTATTTCATTTTTAGAAAATTTAATTTTTCACATTTTTCCATGAAAAGTGCCAATCCCCCCCCCCCTTTGGGTTCTAGGTGAAAATCTCACTCGACACAAATCAAACAAAAATGTTTCCATGGTGTGTATTGTTGTTCATTTTCATCAAATAAACAAAAAAAAACCCAGAATTAATCCCGAAAGACATGAAATGAGCATAAAAGATTCTTCAGCGCAAGTGTTAATGTTACTAAAAGAGCCCAAATTTCTAAAAATATTGCGAAAAACAACAATCTTCTGTTTTAGAGTGAATGTTTGAGGTGTATAGAAGGCATTTATTTCATTTTTAGAAAATTTAATTTTTCTCATTTTTCCATGAAAAGTGCCCCCCCCCCTTTGGGTTCTAAGTGAAAATCTCACTCGACACAAATCAAACAAAAATGTTTCCATGGTTTGTATTGTTATTCATTTTCATCAAATAAACAAAATAAAACCCAGAATTAATCCCGAAAGACAAGAAATGAGCATAAAAGATGCTTCAGCGCAAGTGTTAATGTTACAAAGAGAGCCCAAATTTCTAAAAATATTGCAAAAAACAACAATCTTCTGTTTTAGAGTGAATGTTTGAGGTGTATAGAAGGCATTTATTTCATTTTTAGAAAATTTAATTTTTCTCATTTTTCCATGAAAAGTGCCAATACCCCCCCCTTTGGGTTCTAGGTGAAAATCTCACTCGACACAAATCAAACAAAAATGTTTCCATGGTGTGTATTGTTGTTCATTTTCATCAAATAAACAAAATAAAACCCAGAATTAATCCTGAAAGACAAGAAATGAGCATAAAAGATGCTTCAGCGCAAGTGTTAATGTTACTAAAAGAGCCCAAATTTCTAAAAATATTGCGAAAAACAACAATCTTCTGTTTTAGAGTGAATGTTTGAGGTGTATAGAAGGCATTTATTTCCTTTTTAGAAAATTTAATTTTTCACATTTTTCCATGAAAAGTGCCAATACCCCCCCCTTTGGATTCTAGGTGAAAATCTTACTCGATACAAATCAAACAAAAATGTTTCCATGGTGTGTATTTTTGTTCATTTTCATCAAATAAACAAAATAAAACCCAGAATTAATCCCGAAAGACAAGAAATGAGCATAAAAGATGCTTCAGCGCAAGTGTTAATGTTATTAAGAGAGCCCAAATTTCTAAAAATATTGCAAAAAACAACAATCTTCTGTTTAAGAGTGAATGTTTGAGGTGTATAGAAGGCATTTATTTCATTTTTAGAAAATTTAACCTTTTCAAATTTTTCCAAGAAAAGTGCCAATACCACCCCCTTTGGGTTCTAGGTGAAAATCTCACTCGACACAAATCAAACAAAAATGTTTCCATGGTGTGTATTGTTATTCATTTTCATCAAATAAACAAAATAAAACCCAGAATTAATCCCGAAAGACAAGAAATGAGCATAAAAGATGCTTCAGCGCAAGTGTTAATGTTACAAAGAGAGCCCAAATTTCTAAAAATATTGCAAAAAACAACAATCTTCTGTTTTAGAGTGAATGTTTGAGGTGTATAGAAGGCATTTATTTCATTTTTAGAAAATTTAATTTTTCTCATTTTTCCATGAAAAGTGCCAATACCCCCCCCTTTGGGTTCTAGGTGAAAATCTCACTCGACACAAATCAAACAAAAATGTTTCCATGGTGTGTATTGTTGTTCATTTTCATCAAATAAACAAAATAAAACCCAGAATTAATCCTGAAAGACAAGAAATGAGCATAAAAGATGCTTCAGCGCAAGTGTTAATGTTACTAAAAGAGCCCAAATTTCTAAAAATATTGCGAAAAACAACAATCTTCTGTTTTAGAGTGAATGTTTGAGGTGAATAGAAGGCATTTATTTCATTTTTAGAAAATTTAATTTTTCACATTTTTCCATGAAAAGTGCCAATACCCCCCCCTTTGTGTTCTAGGTGAAAATCTCACTCGACACAAATCAAACAAAAATGTTTCCATGGTGTGTATATTATTCATTTTCATCAAAAGAACAAAATAAAACCCAGATTTAATCCCGAGACACAAGAAATGAGCATAAAAGATGCTTCAGCGCAAGTGTTAATGTTACTAAAAGAGCCCAAATTTCTAAAAATATTGCAAAAAACAACAATCTTCAGTTTTAGAGTGAATGTTTGAGGTGTATAGAAGGCATTTATTTCATTTTTAGAAAATTTAACCTTTTCAAATTTTTCCATGAAAAGTGCCAATACCACCCCCTTTGGTTTCTAGGTGAAAATCTCACTGGACACAAGTCAAACAAAAATGTTTCCATGGTGTGTATTGTTGTTCATTTTCATCAAATAAACAAAATAAAACCCAGAATTAATCCCGAAAGACAAGAAATTAGCATAAAAGATGCTTCAGCGTAAGTGTTAATGTTACTAAGAGGGACCAAATTTCTAAAAATATTGCGAAAAACAACAATCTTCTGTTTTAGAGTGAATGTTTGAGGTGTATAGAAGGCATTTATTTCATTTTTAGAAAATTTAATTTTTCTCATTTTTCCATGAAAAGTGCCAATACCCCCCCCTTTGGGTTCTAGGTGAAAATCTCACTCGACACAAATCAAACCTAAATGTTTCCATGGTGTGTATTGTTGTTCATTTTCATCAAATAAACAAAAAAAAACCCAGAATTAATCCCGAAAGACAAGAAATGAGCATAAAAGATGCTTCAGCGCAAGTGTTAATGTTACTAAGAGGGACCAAATTTCTAAAAATATTGCAAAAAACAACAATCTTTTTTTTAGAGTGAATGTTTAAGGTGTATAGAAGGCATTTATTTCATTTTTAGAAAATTTAATTTTTCTCATTTTTCCATGAAAAGTGCCAATACCCCCCCCTTTGGGTTCTAGGTGAAAATCTCACTCGACACAAATCAAACAAAACTGTTTCCATGGTGTGTATTGTTGTTCATTTTCATCAAATAAAAAAAATAAAACCCAGAATTAATCCCGAAAGACAAGAAATGAGCATAAAAGATGCTTCAGCGCAAGTGTTAATGTTACAAAAAGAGCCCAAATTTCAAAAAATATTGCGAAAAACAACAATCTTCTGTTTTAGAGTGAATGTTTGAGGTGTATAGAAGGCATTTATTTCCTTTTTAGAAAATTTAATTTTTCACATTTTTCCATGAAAAGTGCCAATACCCCCCCCTTTGGGTTCTAGGTGAAAATCTCACTCGACACAAATCAAACAAAAAAGTTTCCATGGTGTGTATTTTTTTCATTTTCATCAAATAAACAAAATAAAACCCAGAATTAATCCCGAAAGACAAGAAATGAGCATAAAAGATGCTTCAGCGCAAGTGTTAATGTTACTAAGAAGGACCAAATTTCTAAAAATATTGCGAAAAACAACAATCTTCTGTTTTAGAGTGAATGTTTGAGGTGTATAGAAGGCATTTATTTCATTTTTAGAAAAGTTAATTTTTCACATTTTTCCATGAAAAGTGCCAATACCCCCCCTTTGGGTTCTAGGTGAAAATCTCACTCGACACAAATCAAACAAAAATGTTTCCATGGTGTGTATTGTTGTTCATTTTCATCAAATAAACAAAATAAAACCCAGAATTAATCCCGAAAGACATGAAATGAGCATAAAAGATGCTTCAGCACAGGTGTTAATGTTACTAAGAGGGCCCAAATTTCTAAAAATATTGCAAAAAACAACAATCTTTTTTTTATAAGTGAATGTTTGAGGTGTATAGAAGGCATTTATTTCATTTTTAGAAAATTTAATTTTTCTCATTTTTCCATGAAAAGTGCCAATACCCCCCCCTTTGGGTTCTAGGTGAAAATCTCACTCGACACAAATCAAACAAAACTGTTTCCATGGTGTGTATTGTTGTTCATTTTCATCAAATAAACAAAATAAAACCCAGAATTAATCCCGAGAGACAAGAAATGAGCATAAAAGATGCTTCAGCGCAAGTGTTAATGTTACTAAAAGAGCCGAAATTTCTAAAAATATTGCGAAAAACAACAATCTTCTGTTTTAGAGTGAATGTTTGAGGTGTATAGAAGGCATTTATTTCATTTTTAGAAAATTTAATTTTTCACATTTTTCCATGAAAAGTGCCAATACCCCCCCTTTGGGTTCTAGGTGAAAATCTCACTCGACACAAATCAAACAAAAATGTTTCCATGGTGTGTATTGTTATTCATTTTCATCAAATAAACAAAATAAAACCCAGAATTAATCCCGAGAGACAAGAAATGAGCATAAAAGATGCTTCAGCGCAAGTGTTAATGTTACTTAAAGAGCCCAAATTTCTAAAAATATTGCGAAAAACAACAATCTTCTGTTTTAGAGTGAATGTTTGAGGTGTATAGAAGGCATTTATTTCATTTTTAGAAAATTTTATTTTTCTCATTTTTCCATGAAAAGTGCCAATACCCCGCCCTTTGGGTTCTGGGTGAAAATCTCACTCGACACAAATCAAACAAAAATGTTTCCATGGTGTGTATTGTTATTCATTTTCATCAAATAAACAAAATAAAACCCAGAATTAATCCCGAAAGACAAGAAATGAGCATAAAAGATGCTTCAGCGCAAGTGTTAATGTTATTAAGAGAGCCCAAATTTCTAAAAATATTGCAAAAAACAACAATCTTTTGTTTAAGAGTGAATGTTTGAGGTGTATAGAAGGCATTTATTTCATTTTTAGAAAATTTAACCTTTTCAAATTTTTCCATGAAAAGTGCCAATACCACCCCCTTTGGGTTCTAGGTGAAAATCTCACTGGACACATATCAAACAAAAATGTTTCCATGGTGTGTATTGTTGTTCATTTTCATCAAATAAACAAAATAAAACCCAGAATTAATCCCGAAAGATAAGAAATTAGCATAAAAGATGCTTCAGCGCAAGTGTTAATGTTACTAAGAGGGACCAAATTCCTAAAAATATTGCGAAAAACAACAATCTTCTGTTTTAGAGTGAATGTTTGAGGTGTATAGAAGGCATTTATTTCATTTTTAGAAAATTTAATTTTTCTCATTTTTCCATGAAAAGTGCCAAAACCCCCCCTTTGGGTTCTAGGTGAAAATCTCACTCGACACAAATCAAACCTAAATGTTTCCATGGTGTGTATTGTTGTTCATTTTCATCAAATAACAAAATAAAACCCAGAATTAATCCAGAAAGACAAGAAATGAGCATAAAAGATGCTTCAGCGCAAGTGTTAATGTTACTAAGAGAGCCGAAATTTCTAAAAATATTGCGAAAAACAACAATCTTCTGTTTTAGAGTGAATGTTTGAGGTGTATAGAAGGCATTTATTTCATTTTTAGAAAATTTAATTTTTCTCATTTTTCCATGAAAAGTTCCAATACCCCCTTTGGGTTCTAGGTGAAAATCTCACTCGACACAATCAAACCTAAATGTTTCCATGGTGTGTATTGTTGTTCATTTTCATCAAATAAACAAAATAAAACCCAGAATTAATCCCGAAAGACAAGAAATGAGCATAAAAGATTTTTCAGCGCAAGTGTTAATGTTACTAAGAGGGACCAAATTTCTAAAAATATTGCGAAAAACAACAATCTTCTGTTTTAGAGTGAATGTTTGAGGTGTATAGAAGGCATTTATTTCATTTTTAGAAAATTTAATTTTTCTCATTTTTCCATGAAAAGTGCCAATACCCCCCCCTTTGGGTTCTTGGTGAAAATCTCACTGAACACAAATCAAACAAAAATGTTTCCATGGTGTGTATTGTTGTTCATTTTCATCAAATAAACAAAAAAAAACCCAGAATTAATCCCGAAAGACATGAAATGAGCATAAAAGATGCTTCAGCGCAAGTGTTAATGTTACTAAGAGGGCCCAAATTTCTAAAAATATTGCAAAAAACAACAATCTTTTTTTTAGAGTGAATGTTTGAGGATTATAGAAGGCATTTAACCCCCCCCTTCGGGTTCTAGGTGAAAATCTCACTCGACACAAATCAAACAAAAATGTTTCCATGGTATGTATTGTTGTTTATTTTCATCAAATAAACAAAATAAAAGCCAGTTTTAATCCCGAAAGACAAGAAATGAGCATAAAAGATGCCTCAGCGCAAGTTTTAATGTTACTAAGAGAGCCCAAATTTCTAAAAATATTGCGAAAAACAACAATCTTTTTTTTTAGAGTGAATGTTTGAGGTGTATAGAAGGCATTTATTTCATTTTTAGAAAAATTAATTTTTCACATTTTTCCTTGAAAAGTGCCAATACCCCCCCCTTTGGGTTCTAGGTGAAAATCTCACTCGACACAAATCAAAGAAAAACGTTTCCATGGTGTGTATTGTTGTTCATTTTCATCAAATAAACAAAATAAAACCCAGAATTAATCCCGAAAGACAAGAAATGAGCATAAAAGATGCTTCAGCGCAAGTGTTAATGTTACTAAAAGAGCCCAAATTTCTAAAAATATTGCGAAAAACAACAATCTTCGTTTTTAGAGTGAATGTTTGAGGTGTATAGAAGGCATTTATTTCATTTTTAGAAAATTTAAATTTTCACATTTTTCCATGAAAAGTACCAATACCCCCCCCTTTGGGTTCTAGGTGAAAATCTCACTCGACACAAATCAAACAAAAATGTTTCCATGGTGTGTATTTTTGTTCATTTTCATCAAATAAACAAAATAAAACCCAGAATTAATCCCGAAAGACAAGAAATGAGCATAAAAGATGCTTCAGCGCAAGTGTTAATGTTACTAAGAAGGACCAAATTTCTAAAAATATTGCGAAAAACAACAATCTTCTGTTTTAGAGTGAATGTTTGAGGTGTATAGAAGGCATTTATTTCATTTTTAGAAAATTTAATTTTTCACATTTTTCCATGAAAGGTGCCTATACCCCCCCCTTTGGGTTCTAGGTGAAAATCTCACTCGACACAAATCAAACAAAAATGTTTCCATGGTGTGTATTGTTGTTCATTTTCATCAAATAAACAAAATAAAACCCAGAATTAATCCCGAAAGACAAGAAATGAGCATAAAAGATGCTTCAGCGCAAGTGTTAATGTTACTAAGAGGGAACAAATTTCTAAAAATATTGCGAAAAACAACAATCTTCTGTTTTAGAGTGAATGTTTGAGGTATATAGAAGGCATTTATTTCATTTTTAGAAAATTTTATTTTTCTCATTTTTCCATGAAAAGTGCCAATACCCCCCCCTTTGGGTTCTAGGTGGAAAATCTCACTCGATACAAATCAAACAAAAATGTTTCCATGATGTGTATTGTTATTCATTTCCATCAAATAAACAAAATAAAACCCAGAATTAATCCCGAAAGACAAGAAATGAGCATAAAAGATGCTTCAGCGCAAGTGTTAATGTTACAAAGAGAGCCCAAATTTCTAAAAATATTGCAAAAAACAACAATCTTCTGTTTTAGAGTGAATGTTTGAGGTGTATAGAAGGCATTTATTTCATTTTTAGAAAATTTAATTTTTCTCATTTTTCCATGAAAAGTGCCAATTCCCCCCCCTTTGGGTTCTAGGTGAAAATCTCACTCGACACAAATCAAACAAAAATGTTTCCATGGTGTGTATTGTTGTTCATTTTCATCAAATAAACAAAATAAAACCCAGAATTAATCCTGAAAGACAAGAAATGAGCATAAAAGATGCTTCAGCGCAAGTGTTAATGTTACTAAAAGAGCCCAAATTTCTAAAAATATTGCGAAAAACAACAATCTTCTGTTTTAGAGTGAATGTTTGAGGTGAATAGAAGGCATTTATTTCATTTTTAGAAAATTTAATTTTTCACATTTTTCCATGAAAAGTGCCAATACCCCCCCCTTTGTGTTCTAGGTGAAAATCTCACTCGACACAAATCAAACAAAAATGTTTCCATGGTGTGTATATTATTCATTTTCATCAAAAGAACAAAATAAAACCCAGATTTAATCCCGAGACACAAGAAATGAGCATAAAAGATGCTTCAGCGCAAGTGTTAATGTTACTAAAAGAGCCCAAATTTCTAAAAATATTGCAAAAAACAACAATCTTCTGTTTTAGAGTGAATGTTTGAGGTGTATAGAAGGCATTTATTTCATTTTTAGAAAATTTAACCTTTTCAAATTTTTCCATGAAAAGTGCCAATACCACCCCCTTTGGTTTCTAGGTGAAAATCTCACTGGACACAAGTCAAACAAAAATGTTTCCATGGTGTGTATTGTTGTTCATTTTCATCAAATAAACAAAATAAAACCCAGAATTAATCCCGAAAGACAAGAAATTAGCATAAAAGATGCTTCAGCGTAAGTGTTAATGTTACTAAGAGGGACCAAATTTCTAAAAATATTGCGAAAAACAACAATCTTCTGTTTTAGAGTGAATGTTTGAGGTGTATAGAAGGCATTTATTTCATTTTTAGAAAATTTAATTTTTCTCATTTTTCCATGAAAAGTGCCAATACCCCCCCCTTTGGGTTCTAGGTGAAAATCTCACTCGACACAAATCAAACCTAAATGTTTCCATGGTGTGTATTGTTGTTCATTTTCATCAAATAAACAAAAAAAAACCCAGAATTAATCCCGAAAGACAAGAAATGAGCATAAAAGATGCTTCAGCGCAAGTGTTAATGTTACTAAGAGGGACCAAATTTCTAAAAATATTGCAAAAAACAACAATCTTTTTTTTAGAGTGAATGTTTAAGGTGTATAGAAGGCATTTATTTCATTTTTAGAAAATTTAATTTTTCTCATTTTTCCATGAAAAGTGCCAATACCCCCCCCTTTGGGTTCTAGGTGAAAATCTCACTCGACACAAATCAAACAAAACTGTTTCCATGGTGTGTATTGTTGTTCATTTTCATCAAATAAAAAAAATAAAACCCAGAATTAATCCCGAAAGACAAGAAATGAGCATAAAAGATGCTTCAGCGCAAGTGTTAATGTTACAAAAAGAGCCCAAATTTCAAAAAATATTGCGAAAAACAACAATCTTCTGTTTTAGAGTGAATGTTTGAGGTGTATAGAAGGCATTTATTTCCTTTTTAGAAAATTTAATTTTTCACATTTTTCCATGAAAAGTGCCAATACCCCCCCCTTTGGGTTCTAGGTGAAAATCTCACTCGACACAAATCAAACAAAAAAGTTTCCATGGTGTGTATTTTTTTCATTTTCATCAAATAAACAAAATAAAACCCAGAATTAATCCCGAAAGACAAGAAATGAGCATAAAAGATGCTTCAGCGCAAGTGTTAATGTTACTAAGAAGGACCAAATTTCTAAAAATATTGCGAAAAACAACAATCTTCTGTTTTAGAGTGAATGTTTGAGGTGTATAGAAGGCATTTATTTCATTTTTAGAAAAGTTAATTTTTCACATTTTTCCATGAAAAGTGCCAATACCCCCCCTTTGGGTTCTAGGTGAAAATCTCACTCGACACAAATCAAACAAAAATGTTTCCATGGTGTGTATTGTTGTTCATTTTCATCAAATAAACAAAATAAAACCCAGAATTAATCCCGAAAGACATGAAATGAGCATAAAAGATGCTTCAGCACAGGTGTTAATGTTACTAAGAGGGCCCAAATTTCTAAAAATATTGCAAAAAACAACAATCTTTTTTTTATAAGTGAATGTTTGAGGTGTATAGAAGGCATTTATTTCATTTTTAGAAAATTTAATTTTTCTCATTTTTCCATGAAAAGTGCCAATACCCCCCCCTTTGGGTTCTAGGTGAAAATCTCACTCGACACAAATCAAACAAAACTGTTTCCATGGTGTGTATTGTTGTTCATTTTCATCAAATAAACAAAATAAAACCCAGAATTAATCCCGAGAGACAAGAAATGAGCATAAAAGATGCTTCAGCGCAAGTGTTAATGTTACTAAAAGAGCCGAAATTTCTAAAAATATTGCGAAAAACAACAATCTTCTGTTTTAGAGTGAATGTTTGAGGTGTATAGAAGGCATTTATTTCATTTTTAGAAAATTTAATTTTTCACATTTTTCCATGAAAAGTGCCAATACCCCCCCTTTGGGTTCTAGGTGAAAATCTCACTCGACACAAATCAAACAAAAATGTTTCCATGGTGTGTATTGTTATTCATTTTCATCAAATAAACAAAATAAAACCCAGAATTAATCCCGAGAGACAAGAAATGAGCATAAAAGATGCTTCAGCGCAAGTGTTAATGTTACTTAAAGAGCCCAAATTTCTAAAAATATTGCGAAAAACAACAATCTTCTGTTTTAGAGTGAATGTTTGAGGTGTATAGAAGGCATTTATTTCATTTTTAGAAAATTTTATTTTTCTCATTTTCCATGAAAAGTGCCAATACCCCGCCCTTTGGGTTCTGGGTGAAAATCTCACTCGACACAAATCACACAAAAATGTTTCCATGGTGTGTATTGTTATTCATTTTCATCAAATAAACAAAATAAAACCCAGAATTAATCCCGAAAGACAAGAAATGAGCATAAAAGATGCTTCAGCGCAAGTGTTAATGTTATTAAGAGAGCCCAAATTTCTAAAAATATTGCAAAAAACAACAATCTTTTGTTTAAGAGTGAATGTTTGAGGTGTATAGAAGGCATTTATTTCATTTTTAGAAAATTTAACCTTTTCAAATTTTTCCATGAAAAGTGCCAATACCACCCCCTTTGGGTTCTAGGTGAAAATCTCACTGGACACATATCAAACAAAAATGTTTCCATGGTGTGTATTGTTGTTCATTTTCATCAAATAAACAAAATAAAACCCAGAATTAATCCCGAAAGATAAGAAATTAGCATAAAAGATGCTTCAGCGCAAGTGTTAATGTTACTAAGAGGGACCAAATTCCTAAAAATATTGCGAAAAACAACAATCTTCTGTTTTAGAGTGAATGTTTGAGGTGTATAGAAGGCATTTATTTCATTTTTAGAAAATTTAATTTTTCTCATTTTTCCATGAAAAGTGCCAATTCCCCCCCCTTTGGGTTCTAGGTGAAAATCTCACTCGACACAAATCAAACAAAAATGTTTCCATGGTGTGTATTGTTGTTCATTTTCATCAAATAAACAAAATAAAACCCAGAATTAATCCTGAAAGACAAGAAATGAGCATAAAAGATGCTTCAGCGCAAGTGTTAATGTTACTAAAAGAGCCCAAATTTCTAAAAATATTGCGAAAAACAACAATCTTCTGTTTTAGAGTGAATGTTTGAGGTGAATAGAAGGCATTTATTTCATTTTTAGAAAATTTAATTTTTCACATTTTTCCATGAAAAGTGCCAATACCCCCCCCTTTGTGTTCTAGGTGAAAATCTCACTCGACACAAATCAAACAAAAATGTTTCCATGGTGTGTATATTATTCATTTTCATCAAAAGAACAAAATAAAACCCAGATTTAATCCCGAGACACAAGAAATGAGCATAAAAGATGCTTCAGCGCAAGTGTTAATGTTACTAAAAGAGCCCAAATTTCTAAAAATATTGCAAAAAACAACAATCTTCTGTTTTAGAGTGAATGTTTGAGGTGTATAGAAGGCATTTATTTCATTTTTAGAAAATTTAACCTTTTCAAATTTTTCCATGAAAAGTGCCAATACCACCCCCTTTGGTTTCTAGGTGAAAATCTCACTGGACACAAGTCAAACAAAAATGTTTCCATGGTGTGTATTGTTGTTCATTTTCATCAAATAAACAAAATAAAACCCAGAATTAATCCCGAAAGACAAGAAATTAGCATAAAAGATGCTTCAGCGTAAGTGTTAATGTTACTAAGAGGGACCAAATTTCTAAAAATATTGCGAAAAACAACAATCTTCTGTTTTAGAGTGAATGTTTGAGGTGTATAGAAGGCATTTATTTCATTTTTAGAAAATTTAATTTTTCTCATTTTTCCATGAAAAGTGCCAATACCCCCCCCTTTGGGTTCTAGGTGAAAATCTCACTCGACACAAATCAAACCTAAATGTTTCCATGGTGTGTATTGTTGTTCATTTTCATCAAATAAACAAAAAAAAACCCAGAATTAATCCCGAAAGACAAGAAATGAGCATAAAAGATGCTTCAGCGCAAGTGTTAATGTTACTAAGAGGGACCAAATTTCTAAAAATATTGCAAAAAACAACAATCTTTTTTTTAGAGTGAATGTTTAAGGTGTATAGAAGGCATTTATTTCATTTTTAGAAAATTTAATTTTTCTCATTTTTCCATGAAAAGTGCCAATACCCCCCCCTTTGGGTTCTAGGTGAAAATCTCACTCGACACAAATCAAACAAAACTGTTTCCATGGTGTGTATTGTTGTTCATTTTCATCAAATAAAAAAAATAAAACCCAGAATTAATCCCGAAAGACAAGAAATGAGCATAAAAGATGCTTCAGCGCAAGTGTTAATGTTACAAAAAGAGCCCAAATTTCAAAAAATATTGCGAAAAACAACAATCTTCTGTTTTAGAGTGAATGTTTGAGGTGTATAGAAGGCATTTATTTCCTTTTTAGAAAATTTAATTTTTCACATTTTTCCATGAAAAGTGCCAATACCCCCCCCTTTGGGTTCTAGGTGAAAATCTCACTCGACACAAATCAAACAAAAAAGTTTCCATGGTGTGTATTTTTTTCATTTTCATCAAATAAACAAAATAAAACCCAGAATTAATCCCGAAAGACAAGAAATGAGCATAAAAGATGCTTCAGCGCAAGTGTTAATGTTACTAAGAAGGACCAAATTTCTAAAAATATTGCGAAAAACAACAATCTTCTGTTTTAGAGTGAATGTTTGAGGTGTATAGAAGGCATTTATTTCATTTTTAGAAAAGTTAATTTTTCACATTTTTCCATGAAAAGTGCCAATACCCCCCCTTTGGGTTCTAGGTGAAAATCTCACTCGACACAAATCAAACAAAAATGTTTCCATGGTGTGTATTGTTGTTCATTTTCATCAAATAAACAAAATAAAACCCAGAATTAATCCCGAAAGACATGAAATGAGCATAAAAGATGCTTCAGCACAGGTGTTAATGTTACTAAGAGGGCCCAAATTTCTAAAAATATTGCAAAAAACAACAATCTTTTTTTTATAAGTGAATGTTTGAGGTGTATAGAAGGCATTTATTTCATTTTTAGAAAATTTAATTTTTCTCATTTTTCCATGAAAAGTGCCAATACCCCCCCCTTTGGGTTCTAGGTGAAAATCTCACTCGACACAAATCAAACAAAACTGTTTCCATGGTGTGTATTGTTGTTCATTTTCATCAAATAAACAAAATAAAACCCAGAATTAATCCCGAGAGACAAGAAATGAGCATAAAAGATGCTTCAGCGCAAGTGTTAATGTTACTAAAAGAGCCGAAATTTCTAAAAATATTGCGAAAAACAACAATCTTCTGTTTTAGAGTGAATGTTTGAGGTGTATAGAAGGCATTTATTTCATTTTTAGAAAATTTAATTTTTCACATTTTTCCATGAAAAGTGCCAATACCCCCCCTTTGGGTTCTAGGTGAAAATCTCACTCGACACAAATCAAACAAAAATGTTTCCATGGTGTGTATTGTTATTCATTTTCATCAAATAAACAAAATAAAACCCAGAATTAATCCCGAGAGACAAGAAATGAGCATAAAAGATGCTTCAGCGCAAGTGTTAATGTTACTTAAAGAGCCCAAATTTCTAAAAATATTGCGAAAAACAACAATCTTCTGTTTTAGAGTGAATGTTTGAGGTGTATAGAAGGCATTTATTTCATTTTTAGAAAATTTTATTTTTCTCATTTTTCCATGAAAAGTGCCAATACCCCGCCCTTTGGGTTCTGGGTGAAAATCTCACTCGACACAAATCACACAAAAATGTTTCCATGGTGTGTATTGTTATTCATTTTCATCAAATAAACAAAATAAAACCCAGAATTAATCCCGAAAGACAAGAAATGAGCATAAAAGATGCTTCAGCGCAAGTGTTAATGTTATTAAGAGAGCCCAAATTTCTAAAAATATTGCAAAAAACAACAATCTTTTGTTTAAGAGTGAATGTTTGAGGTGTATAGAAGGCATTTATTTCATTTTTAGAAAATTTAACCTTTTCAAATTTTTCCATGAAAAGTGCCAATACCACCCCCTTTGGGTTCTAGGTGAAAATCTCACTGGACACATATCAAACAAAAATGTTTCCATGGTGTGTATTGTTGTTCATTTTCATCAAATAAACAAAATAAAACCCAGAATTAATCCCGAAAGATAAGAAATTAGCATAAAAGATGCTTCAGCGCAAGTGTTAATGTTACTAAGAGGGACCAAATTCCTAAAAATATTGCGAAAAACAACAATCTTCTGTTTTAGAGTGAATGTTTGAGGTGTATAGAAGGCATTTATTTCATTTTTAGAAAATTTAATTTTTCTCATTTTTCCATGAAAAGTGCCAAAACCCCCCCTTTGGGTTCTAGGTGAAAATCTCACTCGACACAAATCTAACCTAAATGTTTCCATGGTGTGTATTGTTGTTCATTTTCATCAAATAACAAAATAAAACCCAGAATTAATCCAGAAAGACAAGAAATGAGCATAAAAGATGCTTCAGCGCAAGTGTTAATGTTACTAAGAGGGACCAAATTTCTAAAAATATTGCGAAAAACAACAATCTTCTGTTTTAGAGTGAATGTTTGAGGTGTATAGAAGGCATTTATTTCATTTTTAGAAAATTTAATTTTTCTCATTTTTCCATGAAAAGTTCCAATACCCCCTTTGGGTTCTAGGTGAAAATCTCACTCGACACAATCAAACCTAAATGTTTCCATGGTGTGTATTGTTGTTCATTTTCATCAAATAAACAAAATAAAACCCAGAATTAATCCCGAAAGACAAGAAATGAGCATAAAAGATTTTTCAGCGCAAGTGTTAATGTTACTAAGAGGGACCAAATTTCTAAAAATATTGCGAAAAACAACAATCTTCTGTTTTAGAGTGAATGTTTGAGGTGTATAGAAGGCATTTATTTCATTTTTAGAAAATTTAATTTTTCTCATTTTTCCATGAAAAGTGCCAATACCCCCCCCTTTGGGTTCTTGGTGAAAATCTCACTGAACACAAATCAAACAAAAATGTTTCCATGGTGTGTATTGTTGTTCATTTTCATCAAATAAACAAAAAAAAACCCAGAATTAATCCCGAAAGACATGAAATGAGCATAAAAGATGCTTCAGCGCAAGTGTTAATGTTACTAAGAGGGCCCAAATTTCTAAAAATATTGCAAAAAACAACAATCTTTTTTTTAGAGTGAATGTTTGAGGATTATAGAAGGCATTTAACCCCCCCTTCGGGTTCTAGGTGAAAATCTCACTCGACACAAATCAAACAAAAATGTTTCCATGGTATGTATTGTTGTTTATTTTCATCAAATAAACAAAATAAAAGCCAGTTTTAATCCCGAAAGACAAGAAATGAGCATAAAAGATGCCTCAGCGCAAGTTTTAATGTTACTAAGAGAGCCCAAATTTCTAAAAATATTGCGAAAAACAACAATCTTTTTTTTTAGAGTGAATGTTTGAGGTGTATAGAAGGCATTTATTTCATTTTTAGAAAAATTAATTTTTCACATTTTTCCTTGAAAAGTGCCAATACCCCCCCCTTTGGGTTCTAGGTGAAAATCTCACTCGACACAAATCAAAGAAAAACGTTTCCATGGTGTGTATTGTTGTTCATTTTCATCAAATAAACAAAATAAAACCCAGAATTAATCCCGAAAGACAAGAAATGAGCATAAAAGATGCTTCAGCGCAAGTGTTAATGTTACTAAAAGAGCCCAAATTTCTAAAAATATTGCGAAAAACAACAATCTTCGTTTTTAGAGTGAATGTTTGAGGTGTATAGAAGGCATTTATTTCATTTTTAGAAAATTTAAATTTTCACATTTTTCCATGAAAAGTACCAATACCCCCCCCTTTGGGTTCTAGGTGAAAATCTCACTCGACACAAATCAAACAAAAATGTTTCCATGGTGTGTATTTTTGTTCATTTTCATCAAATAAACAAAATAAAACCCAGAATTAATCCCGAAAGACAAGAAATGAGCATAAAAGATGCTTCAGCGCAAGTGTTAATGTTACTAAGAAGGACCAAATTTCTAAAAATATTGCGAAAAACAACAATCTTCTGTTTTAGAGTGAATGTTTGAGGTGTATAGAAGGCATTTATTTCATTTTTAGAAAATTTAATTTTTCACATTTTTCCATGAAAGGTGCCTATACCCCCCCCTTTGGGTTCTAGGTGAAAATCTCACTCGACACAAATCAAACAAAAATGTTTCCATGGTGTGTATTGTTGTTCATTTTCATCAAATAAACAAAATAAAACCCAGAATTAATCCCGAAAGACAAGAAATGAGCATAAAAGATGCTTCAGCGCAAGTGTTAATGTTACTAAGAGGGAACAAATTTCTAAAAATATTGCGAAAAACAACAATCTTCTGTTTTAGAGTGAATGTTTGAGGTATATAGAAGGCATTTATTTCATTTTTAGAAAATTTTATTTTTCTCATTTTTCCATGAAAAGTGCCAATACCCCCCCCTTTGGGTTCTAGGTGGAAAATCTCACTCGATACAAATCAAACAAAAATGTTTCCATGATGTGTATTGTTATTCATTTCCATCAAATAAACAAAATAAAACCCAGAATTAATCCCGAAAGACAAGAAATGAGCATAAAAGATGCTTCAGCGCAAGTGTTAATGTTACAAAGAGAGCCCAAATTTCTAAAAATATTGCGAAAAACAACAATCTTCTGTTTTAGAGTGAATGTTTGAGGTGTATAGAAGGCATTTATTTCATGTTTAGAAAATTTAATTTTTCTGATTTTTCCATGAAAAGTGCCGATACCCCCCCCTTCGGGTTCTAGGTGAAAATCTCACTCGACACAAATCAAACAAAAATGTTTCCATGGTGTGTATTGTTGTTCATTTTCATCAAATAAACAAAATAAAACCCAGAATTAATCCCGAAAGACAAGAAATGAGCATAAACGATGCTTCAGCGCAAGTGTTAATGTTACTAAGAGAGCCCAAATTTCTAAAAATATTGCAAAAAACAACAATCTTCTGTTTTAGAGCGAATGTTTGAGGTGTATAGAAGGCATTTATTTCATTTTTAGAAAATTTAATTTTTCACATTTTTCCATGAAAAGTGCCAATACCCCCTTCGGGTTCTAGGTGAAAATCTCACTCGACACAAATCAAACAAAAATGTTTCCATGGTGTGTATTGTTGTTCATTTTCATCAAATAAACAAAATAAAACCCAGAATTAATCCCGAAAGACAAGAAATGAGCATAAAAGATGCTTCAGCGCAAGTGTTTATGTTACTAAGAGGGACCAAATTTCTAAAAATATTGCGAAAAACAACAATCTTCTGTTTTAGAGTGAATTTTTGAGGTGTATCGAAGGCATTTATTTCATTTTTAGAAAATTTAATTTTTCTCATTTTTCCATGAAAAGTGCCAATACCCCCCCTTTGGGTTCTAGGTGAAAATCTCACTCGACACAAATCAAACCTAAATGTTTCCATGGTGTGTATTGTTGTTCATTTTCATGAAATAAACAAAATAAACCCAGAATTAATCCCGAAAGACAAGAAATGAGCATAAAAGATGCTTCAGCGCAAGCGTTAATGTTACTAAGAGGGCCCAAATTTCTAAAAATATTGCGAAAAAACAGCAATCTTTTTTTTTAGAGTGAATTTTTGAGGTGTATAGAAGGCATTTATTTCATTTTTAGAAAATTTAACCTTTTCAAATTTTTCCATGAAAAGTGCCAATACTAGGTGAAACTACTAGTTCTAGGTGAAACTACAATACTAGTTCTAGGTGAAAATCTCACTCGACACAAATCAAACAAAAATGTTTCCATAGTGTGTATTGTTGTTCATTTTCATCAAATAAACAAAATAAAACCCAGAATTAATCCCGAAAGACATGAAATGAGCATAAAAGATGCTTCAGCGCAAGTGTTAATGTTACTAAGAGGGCCTTAATTTCTAAAAATATTGCAAAAAAACTACAATCTTCTGTTTTAGAGCGAATGTTTGAGGTGTATAGAAGGCATTTATTTCATTTTTAGAAAATTTAATTTTTCACATTTTTCCATGAAAAGTGCCAATACCCCCTTCGGGTTCTAGGTGAAAATCTCACTCGACACAAATCAAACAAAAATGTTTCCATGGTGTGTATTGTTGTTCATTTTCATCAAATAAACAAAATAAAACCCAGAATTAATCCCGAAAGACAAGAAATGAGCATAAAAGATGCTTCAGCGCAAGTGTTAATGTTACTAAGAGGGACCAAATTTCTAAAAATATTGCGAAAAACAACAATCTTCTGTTTTAGAGTGAATTTTTGAGGTGTATCGAAGGCATTTATTTCATTTTTAGAAAATTTAATTTTTCTCATTTTTCCATGAAAAGTGCCAATACCCCCCCTTTGGGTTCTAGGTGAAAATCTCACTCGACACAAATCAAACCTAAATGTTTCCATGGTGTGTATTGTTGTTCATTTTCATCAAATAAACAAAATAAACCCAGAATTAATCCCGAAAGACATGAAATGAGCATAAAAGATGCTTCAGCGCAAGTGTTAATGTTACTAAGAGGGCCTTAATTTCTAAAAATATTGCAAAAAACTACAATCTTCTGTTTTAGAGTGAATGTTTGAGGTGTATAGAAGGCATTTATTTCATTTTTAGAAAATTTAATTTTTCTCATTTTTCCATGAAAAGTGCCAATACCCCCCCCTTTGGGTTCTAGGTGAAAATCTCACTCGACACAAATCAAACAAAAATGTTTCCATGGTGTGTATTGTTGTTCATTTTCATCAAATAAACAAAATAAAACCCAGAATTAATCCCGTAAGACAAGAAATGAGCATAAAAGATGCTTCAGCGCAAGTGTTAATGTTACTAAGAGGGACCAAATTTCTAAAAATATTGCGAAAAACAACAATCTTCTGTTTTAGAGTGAATGTTTGAGGTGTATAGGCATTTATTTCATTTTTAGAAAAATTAATTTTTCACATTTTTCCATGAAAAGTGCCAATACCCCCTTTGGGTTCTAGGTGAAAATCTCACTCGACACAAATCAAACAAAAATGTTTCCATGGTGTGTATTGTTGTTCATTTTCATCAAATAAACAAAATAAAACCCAGAATTAATCCCGAGAGACAAGAAATGAGCATAAAAGATGCTTCAGCGCAAGTGTTAATGTTACTAAAAGAGCCCAAATTTCTTAAAATATTGCGAAAAACAACAATCTTCTGTTTTAGAGTGAATGTTTGAGGTGTATAGAAGGCATTTATTTCATTTTTAGAAAATTTAATTTTTTCACATTTTTCCATGAAAAGTGCCAATACCCCCCCCTTTGGGTTCTACGTGAAAATCTCACTCGACACAAATCAAACAAAAATGTTCCCATGGTGTGTATTGTTATTCATTTTCATCAAATAAACAAAATAAAACCCAGAATTAATCCCGAGAGACAAGAAATGAGCATAAAAGATGCTTCAGCGCAAGTGTTAATGTTACTAAAAGAGCCCAAATTTCTAAAAATATTGCGAAAAACAACAATCTTCTGTTTTAGAGTGAATTTTTGAGGTGTATCGAAGGCATTTATTTCATTTTTAGAAAATTTAATTTTTCTCATTTTTCCATGAAAAGTGCCAATACCCCCCCCTTTGGGTTCTAGGTGAAAATCTCACTCGACACAAATCAAACAAAAATGTTTCCATGGTGTGTATTGTTGTTCATTTTCATCAAATAAACAAAATAAAACCCAGAATTAATCCCGTAAGACAAGAAATGAGCATAAAAGATGCTTCAGCGCAAGTGTTAATGTTACTAAGAGGGACCAAATTTCTAAAAATATTGCGAAAAACAACAATCTTCTGTTTTAGAGTGAATGTTTGAGGTGTATAGGCATTTATTTCATTTTTAGAAAAATTAATTTTTCACATTTTTCCATGAAAAGTGCCAATACCCCCTTTGGGTTCTAGGTGAAAATCTCACTCGACACAAATCAAACAAAAATGTTTCCATGGTGTGTATTGTTGTTCATTTTCATCAAATAAACAAAATAAAACCCAGAATTAATCCCGAGAGACAAGAAATGAGCATAAAAGATGCTTCAGCGCAAGTGTTAATGTTACTAAGAGAGCCCAAATTTCTAAAAATATTGCAAAAAACAACAATCTTCTGTTTTAGAGTGAATGTTTGAGGTGTATAGAAGGCATTTATTTCATTTTTAGAAAATTTAATTTTTTCACATTTTTCCATGAAAAGTGCCAATACCCCCCCCTTTGGGTTCTACGTGAAAATCTCACTCGACACAAATCAAACAAAAATGTTCCCATGGTGTGTATTGTTATTCATTTTCATCAAATAAACAAAATAAAACCCAGAATTAATCCCGAGAGACAAGAAATGAGCATAAAAGATGCTTCAGCGCAAGTGTTAATGTTACTAAAAGAGCCCAAATTTCTAAAAATATTGCGAAAAACAACAATCTTCTGTTTTAGAGTGAATGTTTGAGGTGTATAGAAGGCATTTATTTCATTTTTAGAAAATTTAATTTTTCACATTTTTCCATGAAAAGTGCCAATACCCCCCCTTTGGGTTATAGGTGAAAATCTCACTCGACACAAATCAAACAAATATGTTTCCATGGTGTGTATTGTTGTTCATTTTCATCAAATAAACAAAATAAAACCCAGAATTAATCCCGAAAGACAAGAAATGAGCATAAAAGATGCTTCAGCGCAAGTGTTAATGTTACTTAAAGAGCCCAAATTTCTAAAAATATTGCGAAAAACCACAATCTTCTGTTTTAGAGTGAATGTTTGAGGTGTATAGAAGGCATTTATTACATTTTTAGAAAATTTAATTTTTCACATTTTTCCATGAAAAGTGCCAATACCCCCCCCTTTGGGTTCTAGGTGAAAATCTCACTCGACACAAATCAAACAAAAATGTTTCCATGGTGTGTATTGTTATTCATTTTCATCAAATAAACAAAATAAAACCCAGAATTAATCCCGAGAGACAAGAAATGAGCATAAAAGATGCTTCAGCGCAAGTGTTAATGTTACTAAGAGAGCCCAAATTTCTAAAAATATTGCAAAAAACAACAATCTTCTGTTTTAGAGTGAATGTTTGGGGTGTATAGAAGGCATTTATTTCATTTTTAGAAAATTTAATTTTTCACATTTTTCCATGAAAAGTGCCAATACCCCCTTCGGGTTCTAGGTGAAAATCTCACTCGACACAAATCAAACAAAAATGTTTCCATGGTGTGTATTGTTGTTCATTTTCATCAAATAAACAAAATAAAACCCAGAATTAATCCCGAAAGACAAGAAATGAGCATAAAAGATGCTTCAGCGCAAGTGTTAATGTTACTAAGAGGGACCAAATTTCTAAAAATATTGCGAAAAACAACAATCTTCTGTTTTAGAGTGAATTTTTGAGGTGTATCGAAGGCATTTATTTCATTTTTAGAAAATTTAATTTTTCTCATTTTTCCATGAAAAGTGCCAATACCCCCCCTTTGGGTTCTAGGTGAAAATCTCACTCGACACAAATCAAACCTAAATGTTTCCATGGTGTGTATTGTTGTTCATTTTCATCAAATAAACAAAATAAACCCAGAATTAATCCCGAAAGACAAGAAATGAGCATAAAAGATGCTTCAGCGCAAGCGTTAATGTTACTAAGAGGGCCCAAATTTCTAAAAATATTGCGAAAAACAGCAATCTTTTTTTTTAGAGTGAATTTTTGAGGTGTATAGAAGGCATTTATTTCATTTTTAGAAAATTTAACCTTTTCAAATTTTTCCATGAAAAGTGCCAATACCCCCCCCTTTGGGTTCTAGGTGAAAATCTCACTCGACACAAATCAAACAAAAATGTTTCCATGGTGTGTATTGTTGTTCATTTTCATCAAATAAACAAAATAAAACCCAGAATTAATCCCGAAAGACAAGAAATGAGCAATAAAGATGCTTCAGCGCAAGTGTTAATGTTACTAAGAGGGCCCAAATTTCTAAAAATATTGCGAAAAACAGCAATCTTTTTTTTTAGAGTGAATTTTTGAGGTGTATAGAAGGCATTTATTTCATTTTTAGAAAATTTAACCTCTTCAAATTTTTCCATGAAAAGTGCCAATACTAGGTGAAACTACTAGTTCTAGGTGAAACTACAATACTAGTTCTAGGTGAAAATCTCACTCGACACAAATCAAACAAAAATGTTTCCATGGTGTGTATTGTTGTTCATTTTCATCAAATAAACAAAATAAAACCCAGAATTAATCCCGAAAGACATGAAATGAGCATAAAAGATGCTTCAGCGCAAGTGTTAATGTTACTAAGAGGGCCTTAATTTCTAAAAATATTGCAAAAAACTACAATCTTCTGTTTTAGAGCGAATGTTTGAGGTGTATAGAAGGCATTTATTTCATTTTTAGAAAATTTAATTTTTCACATTTTTCCATGAAAAGTGCCAATACCCCCTTCGGGTTCTAGGTGAAAATCTCACTCGACACAAATCAAACAAAAATGTTTCCATGGTGTGTATTGTTGTTCATTTTCATCAAATAAACAAAATAAAACCCAGAATTAATCCCGAAAGACAAGAAATGAGCATAAAAGATGCTTCAGCGCAAGTGTTAATGTTACTAAGAGGGACCAAATTTCTAAAAATATTGCGAAAAAACAACAATCTTCTGTTTTAGAGTGAATTTTTGAGGTGTATCGAAGGCATTTATTTCATTTTTAGAAAATTTAATTTTTCTCATTTTTCCATGAAAAGTGCCAATACCCCCCCTTTGGGTTCTAGGTGAAAATCTCACTCGACACAAATCAAACCTAAATGTTTCCATGGTGTGTATTGTTGTTCATTTTCATCAAATAAACAAAATAAACCCAGAATTAATCCCGAAAGACAAGAAATGAGCATAAAAGATGCTTCAGCGCAAGCGTTAATGTTACTAAGAGGGCCCAAATTTCTAAAAATATTGCGAAAAACAGCAATCTTTTTTTTTAGAGTGAATTTTTGAGGTGTATAGAAGGCATTTATTTCATTTTTAGAAAATTTAACCTTTTCAAATTTTTCCATGAAAAGTGCCAATACCCCCCCCTTTGGGTTCTAGGTGAAAATCTCACTCGACACAAATCAAACAAAAATGTTTCCATGGTGTGTATTGTTGTTCATTTTCATCAAATAAACAAAATAAAACCCAGAATTAATCCCGAAAGACAAGAAATGAGCATTAAAGATGCTTCAGCGCAAGTGTTAATGTTACTAAGAGGGACCAAATTTCTAAAAATATTGCAAAAAACAACAATCTTCTGTTTTAGAGTGAATGTTTGAGGTGTATAGAAGGCATTTATTTCATTTTTAGAAAATTTAATTTTTCACATTTTTCCATGAAAAGTGCCAATACCCCCCCCTTTGGGTTCTAGGTGAAAATCTCACTCGACACAAATCAAACAAAAATGTTTCCATGGTGTGTATTGTTGTTCATTTTCATCAAATAAACAAAATAAAACCCAGAATTAATCCCGAAAGACAAGAAATGAGCATAAAAGATGCTTCAGCGCAAGTGTTAATGTTACTAAGAGGGACCAAATTTCTAAAAATATTGCGAAAAACAACAATCTTCTGTTTTAGAGTGAATTTTTGAGGTGTATCGAAGGCATTTATTTCATTTTTAGAAAATTTAATTTTTCTCATTTTTCCATGAAAAGTGCCAATACCCCCCCCCTTTGGGTTCTAGGTGAAAATCTCACTCGACACAAATCAAACCTAAATGTTTCCATGGTGTGTATTGTTGTTCATTTTCATCAAATAAACAAAATAAACCCAGAATTAATCCCGAAAGACATGAAATGAGCATAAAAGATGCTTCAGCGCAAGTGTTAATGTTACTAAGAGGGACCAAATTTCTAAAAATATTGCGAAAAACAACAATCTTCTGTTTTAGAGTGAATGTTTGAGGTGTATAGGCATTTATTTCATTTTTAGAAAAATTAATTTTTCACATTTTTCCATGAAAAGTGCCAATACCCCCTTTGGGTTCTAGGTGAAAATCTCACTCGACACAAATCAAACAAAAATGTTTCCATGGTGTGTATTGTTGTTCATTTTCATCAAATAAACAAAATAAAACCCAGAATTAATCCCGAGAGACAAGAAATGAGCATAAAAGATGCTTCAGCGCAAGTGTTAATGTTACTAAAAGAGCCCAAATTTCTAAAGATATTGCGAAAAACAACAATCTTCTGTTTTAGAGTGAATGTTTGAGGTGTATAGAAGGCATTTATTTCATTTTTAGAAAATTTAATTTTTCACATTTTTCCATGAAAAGTGCCAATACCCCCCCTTTGGGTTATAGGTGAAAATCTCACTCGACACAAATCAAACAAATATGTTTCCATGGTGTGTATTGTTGTTCATTTTCATCAAATAAACAAAATAAAACCCAGAATTAATCCCGAAAGACAAGAAATGAGCATAAAAGATGCTTCAGCGCAAGTGTTAATGTTACTTAAAGAGCCCAAATTTCTAAAAATATTGCGAAAAACCACAATCTTCTGTTTTAGAGTGAATGTTTGAGGTGTATAGAAGGCATTTATTACATTTTTAGAAAATTTAATTTTTCACATTTTTCCATGAAAAGTGCCAATACCCCCCCCTTTGGGTTCTAGGTGAAAATCTCACTCGACACAAATCAAACAAAAATGTTTCCATGGTGTGTATTGTTATTCATTTTCATCAAATAAACAAAATAAAACCCAGAATTAATCCCGAGAGACAAGAAATGAGCATAAAAGATGCTTCAGCGCAAGTGTTAATGTTACTAAGAGAGCCCAAATTTCTAAAAATATTGCAAAAAACAACAATCTTCTGTTTTAGAGTGAATGTTTGGGGTGTATAGAAGGCATTTATTTCATTTTTAGAAAATTTAATTTTTCACATTTTTCCATGAAAAGTGCCAATACCCCCTTCGGGTTCTAGGTGAAAATCTCACTCGACACAAATCAAACAAAAATGTTTCCATGGTGTGTATTGTTGTTCATTTTCATCAAATAAACAAAATAAAACCCAGAATTAATCCCGAAAGACAAGAAATGAGCATAAAAGATGCTTCAGCGCAAGTGTTAATGTTACTAAGAGGGACCAAATTTCTAAAAATATTGCGAAAAACAACAATCTTCTGTTTTAGAGTGAATTTTTGAGGTGTATCGAAGGCATTTATTTCATTTTTAGAAAATTTAATTTTTCTCATTTTTCCATGAAAAGTGCCAATACCCCCCCTTTGGGTTCTAGGTGAAAATCTCACTCGACACAAATCAAACCTAAATGTTTCCATGGTGTGTATTGTTGTTCATTTTCATCAAATAAACAAAATAAACCCAGAATTAATCCCGAAAGACAAGAAATGAGCATAAAAGATGCTTCAGCGCAAGCGTTAATGTTACTAAGAGGGCCCAAATTTCTAAAAATATTGCGAAAAACAGCAATCTTTTTTTTTAGAGTGAATTTTTGAGGTGTATAGAAGGCATTTATTTCATTTTTAGAAAATTTAACCTTTTCAAATTTTTCCATGAAAAGTGCCAATACCCCCCCCTTTGGGTTCTAGGTGAAAATCTCACTCGACACAAATCAAACAAAAATGTTTCCATGGTGTGTATTGTTGTTCATTTTCATCAAATAAACAAAATAAAACCCAGAATTAATCCAGAAAGACAAGAAATGAGCATTAAAGATGCTTCAGCGCAAGTGTTAATGTTACTAAGAGGGACCAAATTTCTAAAAATATTGCGAAAAACAACAATCTTCTGTTTTAGAGTGAATGTTTGAGGTGTATAGAAGGCATTTATTTCATTTTTAGAAAATTTAATTTTTCTCATTTTTCCATGAAAAGTGCCAATACCCCCCCCTTTGGGTTCTTGGTGAAAATCTCACTGAACACAAATCAAACAAAAATGTTTCCATGGTGTGTATTGTTGTTCATTTTCATCAAATAAACAAAAAAAAACCCAGAATTAATCCCGAAAGACATGAAATGAGCATAAAAGATGCTTCAGCGCAAGTGTTAATGTTACTAAGAGAGCCCAAATTTCTAAAAATATTGCAAAAAACAACAATCTTCTGTTTTAGAGTGAATGTTTGGGGTGTATAGAAGGCATTTATTTCATTTTTAGAAAATTTAATTTTTCACATTTTTCCATGAAAAGTGCCAATACCCCCTTCGGGTTCTAGGTGAAAATCTCACTCGACACAAATCAAACAAAAATGTTTCCATGGTGTGTATTGTTGTTCATTTTCATCAAATAAACAAAATAAAACCCAGAATTAATCCCGAAAGACAAGAAATGAGCATAAAAGATGCTTCAGCGCAAGTGTTAATGTTACTAAGAGGGACCAAATTTCTAAAAATATTGCGAAAAACAACAATCTTCTGTTTTAGAGTGAATTTTTGAGGTGTATCGAAGGCATTTATTTCATTTTTAGAAAATTTAATTTTTCTCATTTTTCCATGAAAAGTGCCAATACCCCCCCTTTGGGTTCTAGGTGAAAATCTCACTCGACACAAATCAAACCTAAATGTTTCCATGGTGTGTATTGTTGTTCATTTTCATCAAATAAACAAAATAAACCCAGAATTAATCCCGAAAGACAAGAAATGAGCATAAAAGATGCTTCAGCGCAAGCGTTAATGTTACTAAGAGGGCCCAAATTTCTAAAAATATTGCGAAAAACAGCAATCTTTTTTTTTAGAGTGAATTTTTGAGGTGTATAGAAGGCATTTATTTCATTTTTAGAAAATTTAACCTTTTCAAATTTTTCCATGAAAAGTGCCAATACCCCCCCCTTTGGGTTCTAGGTGAAAATCTCACTCGACACAAATCAAACAAAAATGTTTCCATGGTGTGTATTGTTGTTCATTTTCATCAAATAAACAAAAAACAACCCAGAATTAATCCCGAAAGACAAGAAATGAGCATAAAAGATGCTTCAGCGCAAGTGTTAATGTTACTTAAAGAGCCCAAATTTCTAAAAATATTGCGAAAAACAACAATCTTCTGTTTTAGAGTGAATGTTTGAGGTGTATAGAAGGCATTTATTTCATTTTTAGAAAATTTAATTTTTCTCATTTTTCCATGAAAAGTGCCAATACCCCCCCCTTTGGGTTCTAGGTGAAAATCTCACTGAACACAAATCAAACAAAAATGTTTCCATGGTGTGTATTGTTGTTCATTTTCATCAAATAAACAAAAAACAACCCAGAATTAATCCCGAAAGACAAGAAATGAGCATAAAAGATGCTTCAGCGCAAGTGTTAATGTTACTTAAAGAGCCCAAATTTCTAAAAATATTGCGAAAAACAACAATCTTCTGTTTTAGAGTGAATGTTTGAGGTGTATAGAAGGCATTTATTTCATTTTTAGAAAATTTAATTTTTCACATTTTTCCATGAAAAGTGCTAATACCCCCCCCTTTGGGTTCTAGGTGAAAATCTCACTCGACACAAATCAAACAAAAATGTTTCCATGGTGTGTATTGTTGTTCATTTTCATCAAATAAACAAAATAAAACCCAGAATTAATCCCGAGAGACAAGAAATGAGCATAAAAGATGCTTCAGCGCAAGTGTTAATGTTACTAAAAGAGCCCGAATTTCTTAAAATATTGCGAAAAACAACAATCTTCTGTTTTAGAGTGAATGTTTGAGGTGTATAGAAGGCATTTATTTCATTTTTAGAAAATTTAATTTTTCACATTTTTCCATGAAAAGTGCCAATACCCCCCCCTTTGGGTTCTAGGTGAAAATCTCACTCGACACAAATCAAACAAAAATGTTTCCATGGTGTGTATTGTTGTTCATTTTCATCAAATAAACAAAATAAAACCCAGAATTAATCCCGAGAGACAAGAAATGAGCATAAAAGATGCTTCAGCGCAAGTGTTAATGTTACTTAAAGAGCCCAAATTTCTAAAAATATTGCGAAAAACAACAATCTTCTGTTTTAGAGTGAATGTTTGAGGTGTATAGAAGGCATTTATTTCATTTTTAGAAAATTTAATTTTTCACATTTTTCCATGAAAAGTGCCAATACCCCCCCCTTTGGGTTCTAGGTGAAAATCTCACTCGACACAAATCAAACAAAAATGTTTCCATGGTGTGTATTTTTGTTCATTTTCATTAAATCAACAAAATAAAACCCAGAATTAATCCCGAAAGACAAGAAATGAGCATAAAAGATGCTTCAGCGCAAGTGTTAATGTTACTAAAATAGCCCAAATTTCTTAAAATATTGCGAAAAACAACAATCTTCTGTTTTAGAGTGAATGTTTGAGGTGTATAGAAGGCATTTATTTCATTTTTAGAAAATTTAATTTTTCACATTTTTCCATGAAAGTGCCAATACCCCCCCCTTTGGGTTCTAGGTGAAAATCTCACTCGACACAAATCAAACAAAAATGTTTCCATGGTGTGTATTGTTGTTCATTTTCATCAAATAAACAAAATAAAACCCAGAATTAAGCCCGAGAGACAAGAAATGAGCATAAAAGATGCTTCAGCGCAAGTGTTAATGTTACTAAAAGAGCCCAAATTTCTAAAAATATTGCGAAAAACAAAAATCTTCTGTTTTAGAGTGAATGTTTGAGGTGTATAGAAGGCATTTATTTCATTTTTAGAAAATTTAATTTTTCACATTTTTCCATGAAAAGTGCCAATACCCCCCCCTTTGGGTTCTAGGTGAAAATCTCACTCAAGACAAATCAAACAAAAATGTTTCCATGGTGTGTATTGTTATTCATTTTCATCAAATAAACAAAATAAAACCCAGAATTAATCCCGAGAGACAAGAAATGAGCATAAAAGATGCTTCAGCGTAAGTGTTAATGTTACTAAAAGAGCCCAAATTTCTAAAAATATTGCGAAAAACAACAATCTTCTGTTTTAGAGTGAATGTTTGAGGTGTATAGAAGGCATTTATTTCATTTTTAGAAAATTTAATTTTTCACATTTTTCCATGAAAAGTGCCAATACCCCCCCTTTGGGTTCTAGGTTAAAATCTCACTCGACACAAATCAAACAAAAATGTTTCCATGGTGTGTATTGTTATTCATTTTCATTAAATCAACAAAATAAAACCCAGAATTAATCCTGAAAGACAAGAAATGAGCATAAAAGATGCTTCAGCGCAAGTGTTAATGTTACTTAAAGAGCCCAAATTTCTAAAAATATTGCGAAAAACAACAATCTTCTGTTTTAGAGTGAATGTTTGAGGTGTATAGAAGGCATTTATTTCATTTTTAGAAAATTTAATTTTTCCATTTTTCCATGAAAAGTGCAAATACCCCCCCCTTTGGGTTCTAGGTGAAAATCTCACTCGACACAAATCAAACAAAAATGTTTCCATGGTGTGTATTGTTGTTCATTTTCATCAAATAAACAAAAAACAACCCAGAATTAATCCCGAAAGACAAGAAATGAGCATAAAAGATGCTTCAGCGCAAGTGTTAATGTTACTTAAAGAGCCCAAATTTCTAAAAATATTGCGAAAAACAACAATCTTCTGTTTTAGAGTGAATGTTTGAGGTGTATAGAAGGCATTTATTTCATTTTTAGAAAATTTAATTTTTCACATTTTTCCATGAAAAGTGCCAATACCCCCCCCTTTGGGTTCTAGGTGAAAATCTCACTCGACACAAATCAAACAAAAATGTTTCCATGGTGTGTATTGTTGTTCATTTTCATCAAATAAACAAAATAAAACCCAGAATTAATCCCGAGAGACAAGAAATGAGCATAAAAGATGCTTCAGCGCAAGTGTTAATGTTACTAAGAGAGCCCAAATTTCTAAAAATATTGCAAAAAACAACAATCTTCTGTTTTAGAGTGAATGTTTGAGGTGTATAGAAGGCATTTATTTCATTTTTAGAAAATTTAATTTTTCACATTTTTCCATGAAAAGTGCCAATACCCGCCCTTTGGGTTCTAGGTGAAAATCTCACTCGACACAAATCAAACAAAAATGTTTCCATGGTGTGTATTGTTGTTCATTTTCATCAAATAAACAAAATAAAACCCAGAATTAATCCCGTAAGACAAGAAATGAGCATAAAAGATGCTTCAGCGCAGGTGTTAATGTTACTAAGAGGGACCAAATTTCTAAAAATATTGCGAAAAACAACAATCTTCTGTTTTAGAGTGAATGTATGAGGTGTATAGAAGGCATTTATTTCATTTTTAGAAAATTTAATTTTTCACATTTTTCCATGAAAAGTGCCAATACCCCCCCCTTTGGGTTCTAGGTGAAAATCTCACTCGAGACAAATCAAACAAAAATGTTTCCATGGTGTGTATTGTTATTCATTTTCATCAAATAAACAAAATAAAACCCAGAATTAATCCTGAGAGACAAGAAATGAGCATAAAAGATGCTTCAGCGCAAGTGTTAATGTTACTTAAAGAGCCCAAATTTCTTAAAATATTGCGAAAAACAACAATCTTCTGTTTTAGAGTGAATGTTTGAGGTGTTTAGAAGGCATTTATTTCATTTTTAGAAAATTTAATTTTTCACATTTTTCCATGAAAAGTGCCAATACCCCCCCTTTGGGTTCTAGGTGAAAATCTCACTCAACACAAATCAAACAAAAATGTTTCCATGGTGTGTATTGTTATTCATTTTCATCAAATAAACAAAATAAAACCCAGAATTAATCCCGAGAGACAAGAAATGAGCATAAAAGATGCTTCAGCGCAAGTGTTAATGTTACTAAAAGAGCCCAAATTTCTTAAAATATTGCGAAAAACAACAATCTTCTGTTTTAGAGTGAATGTTTGAGGTGTATAGAAGGCATTTATTTCATTTTTAGAAAATTTAATTTTTCACATTTTTCCATGAAAAGTGCCAATACCCGCCCTTTGGGTTCTAGGTGAAAATCTCACTCGACACAAATCAAACAAAAATGTTTCCATGGTGTGTATTGTTGTTCATTTTCATCAAATAAACAAAATAAAACCCAGAATTAATCCCGTAAGACAAGAAATGAGCATAAAAGATGCTTCAGCGCAGGTGTTAATGTTACTAAGAGGGACCAAATTTCTAAAAATATTGCGAAAAACAACAATCTTCTGTTTTAGAGTGAATGTTTGAGGTGTATAGAAGGCATTTATTTCATTTTTAGAAAATTTAATTTTTCTCATTTTTCCATGAAAAGTGCCAATACCCCCCCCTTTGGGTTATAGGTGAAAATCTCACTTGACACAAATCAAACAAAAATGTTTCCATGGTGTGTATTGTTGTTCATTTTCATCAAATAAACAAAATAAAACCCAGAATTAGTCATTAAAGACAAGAAATGAGCATAAAAGATGCCTCAGCGCAAGTGTTAACGTTAGTAAAAGAGCCCAAATTTCCAAAAATATTGCGAAAAACAACAATCTTCCATTATAGAGTGAATGTTTGAGGTGTATAGAAGGCATTTATTTCATTTTTAGAAATTTTAATTTTTCACATTTTTCCATGAAAAGTGCCAATACCCGCCCTTTGGGTTCTAGGTGAAAATCTCACTCGACACAAATCAAACAAAAATGTTTCCATGGTGTGTATTGTTGTTCATTTTCATCAAATAAACAAAATAAAACCCAGAATTAATCCCGTAAGACAAGAAATGAGCATAAAAGATGCTTCAGCGCAAGTGTTAATGTTACTTAAAGAGCCCAAATTTCTAAAAATATTGCGAAAAACAACAATCTTCTGTTTTAGAGTGAATGTTTGAGGTGTATAGAAGGCATTTATTTCATTTTTAGAAAATTTAATTTTTCACATTTTTCCATGAAAAGTGCCAATACCCCCCCCTTTGGGTTCTAGGTGAAAATCTCACTCGACACAAATCAAACAAAAATGTTTCCATGGTGTGTATTTTTGTTCATTTTCATTAAATCAACAAAATAAAACCCAGAATTAATCCCGAAAGACAAGAAATGAGCATAAAAGATGCTTCAGCGCAAGTGTTAATGTTACTAAAATAGCCCAAATTTCTTAAAATATTGCGAAAAACAACAATCTTCTGTTTTAGAGTGAATGTTTGAGTTGTATAGAAGGCATTTATTTCATTTTTAGAAAATTTAATTTTTCACATTTTTCCATGAAAGTGCCAATACCCCCCCCTTTGGGTTCTAGGTGAAAATCTCACTCGACACAAATCAAACAAAAATGTTTCCATGGTGTGTATTGTTGTTCATTTTCATCAAATAAACAAAATAAAACCCAGAATTAATCCCGAGAGACAAGAAATGAGCATAAAAGATGCTTCAGCGCAAGTGTTAATGTTACTAAAAGAGCCCAAATTTCTAAAAATATTGCGAAAAACAAAAATCTTCTGTTTTAGAGTGAATGTTTGAGGTGTATAGAAGGCATTTATTTCATTTTTAGAAAATTTAATTTTTCACATTTTTCCATGAAAAGTGCCAATACCCCCCCCTTTGGGTTCTAGGTGAAAATCTCACTCAAGACAAATCAAACAAAAATGTTTCCATGGTGTGTATTGTTATTCATTTTCATTAAATCAACAAAATAAAACCCAGAATTAATCCTGAAAGACAAGAAATGAGCATAAAAGATGCTTCAGCGCAAGTGTTAATGTTACTTAAAGAGCCCAAATTTCTAAAAATATTGCGAAAAACAACAATCTTCTGTTTTAGAGTGAATGTTTGAGGTGTATAGAAGGCATTTATTTCATTTTTAGAAAATTTAATTTTTCCATTTTTCCATGAAAAGTGCAAATACCCCCCCCTTTGGGTTCTAGGTGAAAATCTCACTCGACACAAATCAAACAAAAATGTTTCCATGGTGTGTATTGTTGTTCATTTTCATCAAATAAACAAAAAACAACCCAGAATTAATCCCGAAAGACAAGAAATGAGCATAAAAGATGCTTCAGCGCAAGTGTTAATGTTACTTAAAGAGCCCAAATTTCTAAAAATATTGCGAAAAACAACAATCTTCTGTTTTAGAGTGAATGTTTGAGGTGTATAGAAGGCATTTATTTCATTTTTAGAAAATTTAATTTTTCACATTTTTCCATGAAAAGTGCCAATACCCCCCCCTTTGGGTTCTAGGTGAAAATCTCACTCGACACAAATCAAACAAAAATGTTTCCATGGTGTGTATTGTTGTTCATTTTCATCAAATAAACAAAATAAAACCCAGAATTAATCCCGAGAGACAAGAAATGAGCATAAAAGATGCTTCAGCGCAAGTGTTAATGTTACTAAGAGAGCCCAAATTTCTAAAAATATTGCAAAAAACAACAATCTTCTGTTTTAGAGTGAATGTTTGAGGTGTATAGAAGGCATTTATTTCATTTTTAGAAAATTTAATTTTTCACATTTTTCCATGAAAAGTGCCAATACCCCCCCCTTTGGGTTCTAGGTGAAAATCTCACTCGACACAAATCAAACAAAAATGTTTCCATGGTGTGTATTGTTGTTCATTTTCATCAAATAAACAAAATAAAACCCAGAATTAATCCCGTAAGACAAGAAATGAGCATAAAAGATGCTTCAGCGCAGGTGTTAATGTTACTAAGAGGGACCAAATTTCTAAAAATATTGCGAAAAACAACAATCTTCTGTTTTAGAGTGAATGTTTGAGGTGTATAGAAGGCATTTATTTCATTTTTAGAAAAATTAATTTTTCACATTTTTCCATGAAAAGTGCCAATACCCCCCCCTTTGGGTTCTAGGTGAAAATCTCACTCGAGACAAATCAAACAAAAATGTTTCCATGGTGTGTATTGTTATTCATTTTCATCAAATAAACAAAATAAAACCCAGAATTAATCCTGAGAGACAAGAAATGAGCATAAAAGATGCTTCAGCGCAAGTGTTAATGTTACTTAAAGAGCCCAAATTTCTTAAAATATTGCGAAAAACAACAATCTTCTGTTTTAGAGTGAATGTTTGAGGTGTATAGAAGGCATTTATTTCATTTTTAGAAAATTTAATTTTTCACATTTTTCCATGAAAAGTGCCAATACCCCCCCCTTTGGGTTCTAGGTGAAAATCTCACTCGACACAAATCAAACAAAAATGTTTCCATGGTGTGTATTGTTATTCATTTTCATCAAATAAACAAAATAAAACCCAGAATTAATCCCGAGAGACAAGAAATGAGCATAAAAGATGCTTCAGCGCAAGTGTTAATGTTACTAAGAGAGCCCAAATTTCTTAAAATATTGCGAAAAACAACAATCTTCTGTTTTAGAGTGAATGTTTGAGGTGTATAGAAGGCATTTATTTCATTTTTAGAAAATTTAATTTTTCACATTTTTCCATGAAAAGTGCCAATACCCGCCCTTTGGGTTCTAGGTGAAAATCTCACTCGACACAAATCAAACAAAAATGTTTCCATGGTGTGTATTGTTGTTCATTTTCATCAAATAAACAAAATAAAACCCAGAATTAATCCCGTAAGACAAGAAATGAGCATAAAAGATGCTTCAGCGCAGGTGTTAATGTTACTAAGAGGGACCAAATTTCTAAAAATATTGCGAAAAACAACAATCTTCTGTTTTAGAGTGAATGTTTGAGGTGTATAGAAGGCATTTATTTCATTTTTAGAAAATTTAATTTTTCTCATTTTTCCATGAAAAGTGCCAATACCCCCCCCTTTGGGTTATAGGTGAAAATCTCACTCGACACAAATCAAACAAAAATGTTTCCATGGTGTGTATTGTTGTTCATTTTCATCAAATAAACAAAATAAAACCCAGAATTAGTCATTAAAGACAAGAAATGAGCATAAAAGATGCCTCAGCGCAAGTGTTAACGTTAGTAAAAGAGCCCAAATTTCCAAAAATATTGCGAAAAACAACAATCTTCCATTATAGAGTGAATGTTTGAGGTGTATAGAAGGCATTTATTTCATTTTTAGAAATTTTAATTTTTCACATTTTTCCATGAAAAGTGCCAATACCCCCCCCTTTGGGTTCTAGGTGAAAATCTCACTCGACACAAATCAAACAAAAATGTTTCCATGGTGTGTATTGTTGTTCATTTTCATCAAATAAACAAAATAAAACCCAGAATTAATCCCGAGAGACAAGAAATGAGCATAAAAGATGCTTCAGCGCAAGTGTTAATGTTACTAAAAGAGCCCAAATTTCTAAAAATATTGCGAAAAACAACAATCTTCTGTTTTAGAGTGAATGTTTGAGGTGTATAGAAGGCATTTATTTCATTTTTAGAAAATTTAATTTTTCACATTTTTCCATGAAAAGTGCCAATACCCCCCCCTTTGGGTTCTAGGTGAAAATCTCACTCGACACAAATCAAACAAAAATGTTTCCATGGTGTGTATTGTTTTTCATTTTCATCAAATAAACAAAATAAAACCCAGAATTAATCCCGAGAGACAAGAAATGAGCATAAAAGATGCTTCAGCGCAAGTGTTAATGTTACTAAGAGAGCCCAAATTTCTAAAAATATTGCAAAAAACAACAATCTTCTGTTTTAGAGTGAATGTTTGAGGTGTATAGAAGGCATTTATTTCATTTTTAGAAAATTTAATTTTTCACATTTTTCCATGAAAAGTGCCAATACCCCCCCTTTGGGTTCTAGGTGAAAATCTCACTCGACACAAATCAAACAAAAATGTTTCCATGGTGTGTATTTTTGTTCATTTTCATTAAATCAACAAAATAAAACCCAGAATTAATCCCGAAAGACAAGAAATGAGCATAAAAGATGCTTCAGCGCAAGTGTTAATGTTACTAAAAGAGCCCAAATTTCTAAAAATATTGCAAAAAAACAACAATCTTCTGTTTTAGAGTGAATGTTTGAGGTGTATAGAAGGCATTTATTTCATTTTTAGAAAAATTAATTTTTCACATTTTTCCATGAAAAGTGCCAATACCCCCCCCCCTTTGGGTTCTAGGTGAAAATCTCACTCGACACAAATCAAACAAAAATGTTTCCATGGTGTGTATTGTTGTTCATTTTCATCAAATAAACAAAATAAAACCCAGAATTAATCCCGAAAGACAAGAAATGAGCATAAAAGATGCTTCAGCACAAGTGTTAATGTTACTTAAAGAGCCCAAATTTCTAAAAATATTGCGAAAAACAACAATCTTCTGTTTTAGAGTGAATGTTTGAGGTGTATAGAAGGCATTTATTTCATTTTTAGAAAATTTAATTTTTCACATTTTTCCATGAAAAGTGCCAATACCCCCCCCTTTGGGTTCTAGGTGAAAATCTCACTCGACACAAATCAAACAAAAATGTTTCCATGGTGTGTATTGTTATTCATTTTCATCAAATAAACAAAATAAAACCCAGAATTAATCCCGAGAGACAAGAAATGAGCATAAAAGATGCTTCAGCGCAAGTGTTAATGTTACTAAAAGAGCCCAAATTTCTTAAAATATTGCGAAAAACAACTATCTTCTGTTTTAGAGTGAATGTTTGAGGTGTATAGAAGGCATTTCTTTCATTTTTAGAAAATTTAATTTTTCACATTTTTCCATGAAAAGTGCCAATACCCCCCCCTTTGGGTTCTACGTGAAAATCTCACTCGACACAAATCAAACAAAAATGTTCCCATGGTGTGTAATGTTATTCATTTTCATCAAATAAACAAAATAAAACCCAGAATTAATCCCGAGAGACAAGAAATGAGCATAAAAGATGCTTCAGCGCAAGTGTTAATGTTACTAAAAGAGCCCAAATTTCTAAAAATATTGCGAAAAACAACAATCTTCTGTTTTAGAGTGAATGTTTGAGGTGTATAGAAGGCATTTATTTCATTTTTAGAAAATTTAATTTTTCACATTTTTCCATGAAAAGTGCCAATACCCCCTTTGGGTTCTAGGTGAAAATCTCACTCGACACAAATCAAACAAAAATGTTTCCATGGTGTGTATTGTTATTCATTTTCATCAAATAAACAAAATAAAACCCAGAATTAATCCCGAGAGACAAGAAATGAGCATAAAAGATGCTTCAGCGCAAGTGTTAATGTTACTAAAAGAGCCCAAATTTCTAAAAATATTGCAAAAAACAAAAATCTTCTGTTTTAGAGTGAATGTTTGAGGTGTATAGAAGGCATTTATTTCATTTTTAGAAAATTTAATTTTTCACATTTTTCCATGAAAAGTGCCAATACCGCCCCCTTTGGGTTCTAGGTGAAAATCTCACTCGACACAAATCAAACAAAAATGTTTCCATGGTGTGTATTGTTATTCATTTTCATCAAATAAACAAAATAAAACCCAGAATTAATCCCGAGAGACAAGAAATGAGCATAAAAGATGCTTCAGCGCAAGTGTTTATGTTACTAAGAGAGCCCAAATTTCTAAAAATATTGCAAAAAACAACAATCTTCTGTTTTAGAGTGAATGTTTGAGGTGTATAGAAGGCATTTATTTCATTTTTAGAAAATTTAATTTTTCACATTTTTCCATGAAAAGTGCCAATACCCCCCCCTTTGGGTTCTACGTGAAAATCTCACTCGACACAAATCAAACAAAAATGTTTCCATGGTGTGTATTGTTGTTCATTTTCATCAAATAAACAAAATAAAACCCAGAATTAATCCCGAGAGACAAGAAATGAGCATAAAAGATGCTTCAGCGCAAGTGTTAATGTTACTAAAAGAGCCCAAAATTTTAAAAATATTGCGAAAAACAACAATCTTCTGTTTTAGAGTGAATGTTTGAGGTGTATAGAAGGCATTTATTTCATTTTTAGAAAATTTAATTTTTCACATTTTTCCATGAAAAGTGCCAATACCCCCCCCTTTGGGTTCTAGGTGAAAATCTCACTCGATACAAATCAAACAAAAATGTTTCCATGGTGTGTATTGTTATTCATTTTCATCAAATAAACAAAATAAAACCCAGAATTAATCCCGAGAGACAAGAAATGAGCATAAAAGATGCTTCAGCGCAAGTGTTAATGTTACTAAGAGAGCCCAAATTTCTAAAAATATTGCAAAAAACAACAATCTTCTGTTTTAGAGTGAATGTTTGAGGTGTAAAAAGGCATTTATTTCATTTTTAGAAAATTTAATTTTTCACATTTTACCATGAAAAGTGCCAATACCCCCCCTTTGGGTTCTACGTGAAAATCTCACTCGACACAAATCAAACAAAAATGTTCCCATGGTGTGTATTGTTATTCATTTTCATCAAATAAACAAAATAAAACCCAGAATTAATCCCGAGAGACAAGAAATGAGCATAAAAGATGCTTCAGCGCAAGTGTTAATGTTACTAAAAGAGCCCAAATTTCTAAAAATATTGCGAAAAACAACAATCTTCTGTTTTAGAGTGAATGTTTGAGGTGTATAGAAGGCATTTATTTCATTTTTAGAAAATTTAATTTTTCACATTTTTCCATGAAAAGTGCCAATACCCCCCCCTTTGGGTTCTAGGTGAAAATCTCACTCGACACAAATCAAACAAAAATGTTTCCATGGTGTGTATTGTTGTTCATTTTCATTAAATCAACAAAATAAAACCCAGAATTAATCCCGAAAGACAAGAAATGAGCATAAAAGATGCTTCAGCGCAAGTGTTAATGTTACTTAAAGAGCCCAAATTTCTTAAAATATTGCGAAAAACAACAATCTTCTGTTTTAGAGTGAATGTTTGAGGTGTATAGAAGGCATTTATTTCATTTTTAGAAAATTTAATTTTTCACATTTTTCCATGAAAAGTGCCAATACCCCCCCCTTTGGGTTCTAGGTGAAAATCTCACTCGACACAAATCAAACAAAAATGTTTCCATGGTGTGTATTGTTGTTCATTTTCATCAAATAAACAAAATAAAACCCAGAATTAATCCCGAGAGACAAGAAATGAGCATAAAAGATGCTTCAGCGCAAGTGTTAATGTTACTAAAAGAGCCCAAATTTCTTAAAATATTGCGAAAAACAACTATCTTCTGTTTTAGAGTGAATGTTTGAGGTGTATAGAAGGCATTTATTTCATTTTTAGAAAATTTAATTTTTCACATTTTTCCATGAAAAGTGCCAATACCCCCCCCTTTGGGTTCTAGGTGAAAATCTCACTCGACACAAATCAAACAAAAATGTTTCCATGGTGTGTATTGTTATTCATTTTCATCAAATAAACAAAATAAAACCCAGAATTAATCCCGAGAGACAAGAAATGAGCATAAAAGATGCTTCAGCGCAAGTGTTAATGTTACTAAAAGAGCCCAAATTTCTAAAAATATTGCAAAAAACAACAATCTTCTGTTTTAGAGTGAATGTTTGAGGTGTATAGAAGGCATTTATTTCATTTTTAGAAAAATTAATTTTTCACATTTTTCCATGAAAAGTGCCAATACCCCCCCCCCTTTGGGTTCTAGGTGAAAATCTCACTCGACACAAATCAAACAAAAATGTTTCCATGGTGTGTATTGTAGTTCATTTTCATCAAATAAACAAAATAAAACCCAGAATTAATCCCGAAAGACAAGAAATGAGCATAAAAGATGCTTCAGCGCAAGTGTTAATGTTACTTAAAGAGCCCAAATTTCTAAAAATATTGCGAAAAACAACAATCTTCTGTTTTAGAGTGAATGTTTGAGGTGTATAGAAGGCATTTATTTCATTTTTAGAAAATTTAATTTTTCACATTTTTCCATGAAAAGTGCCAATACCCCCCCCTTTGGGTTCTAGGTGAAAATCTCACTCGACACAAATCAAACAAAAATGTTTCCATGGTGTGTATTGTTGTTCATTTTCATCAAATAAAGAAAATAAAACCCAGAATTAATCCCGAGAGACAAGAAAGGAGCATAAAAGATGCTTAAGCGAAAGTGTTAATGTTACTAAAAGAGCCAAAATTTCTAAAAATATTGCGAAAAACAACAATCTTCTGTTTTAGAGTGAATGTTTGAGGTGTATAGAAGGCATTTATTTCATTTTTAGAAAATTTAATTTTTCACATTTTTCCATGAAAAGTGCCAATACCCCCCCCTTTGGGTTCTACGTGAAAATCTCACTCGACACAAATCAAACAAAAATGTTCCCATGGAGTGTATTGTTATTCATTTTCATCAAATAAACAAAATAAAACCCAGAATTAATCCGAGAGACAAGAAATGAGCATAAAAGATGCTTCAGCGCAAGTGTTAATGTTACTAAGAGAGCCCAAATTTCTAAAAATATTGCAAAAAACAACAATCTTCTGTTTTAGAGTGAATGTTTGAGGTGTATAGAAGGCATTTATTTCATTTTTAGAAAATTTAATTTTTCACATTTTTCCATGAAAAGTGCCAATACCCCCCCCTTTGGGTTCTACGTGAAAATCTCACTCGACACAAATCAAACCAAAAATGTTCCCATGGTGTGTATTGTTATTCATTTTCATCAAATAAACAAAATAAAACCCAGAATTAATCCGAGAGACAAGAAATGAGCATAAAAGATGCTTCAGCGCAAGGTTAATGTTACTAAAAGAGCCCAAATTTCTTAAAATATTGCGAAAAACAACAATCTTCTGTTTTAGAGTGAATGTTTGAGGTGTATAGAAGGCATTTATTTCATTTTTAGAAAATTTAATTTTTCACATTTTTCCATGAAAAGTGCCAATACCCCCCCCCCCTTTGGGTCTAGGTGAAAATCTCACTCGACACAAATCAAACACAAAATGTTTCCATGGTGTGTATTGTTATTCATTTTCATCAAATAAACAAAATAAAACCCAGAATTAATCCCGAGAGACAAGAAATGAGCATAAAAGATGCTTCAGCGCAAGTGTTAATGTTACTAAAAGAGCCCAAATTTCTTAAAATATTGCGAAAAACAACAATCTTCTGTTTTAGAGTGAATGTTTGAGGTGTATAGAAGGCATTTATTTCATTTTTAGAAAATTTAATTTTTCACATTTTTCCATGAAAAGTGCCAATACCCCCCCCTTTGGGTTCTAGGTGAAAATCTCACTCGACACAAATCAAACAAAAATGTTTCCATGGTGTGTATTGTTGTTCATGTTCATCAAATAAACAAAATAAAACCCAGAATTAATCCCGAGAGACAAGAAATGAGCATAAAAGATGCTTCAGCGCAAGTGTTAATGTTACTAAAAGAGCCCAAATTTCTTAAATATTGCGAAAAACAACAATCTTCTGTTTTAGAGTGAATGTTTGAGGTGTATAGAAGGCATTTATTTCATTTTTAGAAAATTTAATTTTTCACATTTTTCATGAAAAGTGCCAATACCCCCCCCTTTGGGTTCTAGGTGAAAATCTCACTCGACACAAATCAAACAAAAATGTTTCCATGGTGTGTATTGTTGTTCATTTTCATCAAATAAACAAAATAAAACCCAGAATTAATTCCGAGAGACAAGAAATGAGCATAAAAGAAGCTTCAGCGCAAGTGTTAATGTTACTAAAAGAGCCGAAATTTCTAAAAATATTGCGAAAAAACAACAATCTTCTGTTTTAGAGTGAATGTTTGAGGTGTATAGAAGGCATTTATTTCATTTTTTGAAAATTTAATTTTTCACATTTTTCCATGAAAAGTGCCAATACCCCCCCTTTGGGTTCTAGGTGAAAATCTCACTCGACACAAATCAAACAAAAATGTTTCCATGGTGTGTATTGTTGTTCATTTTCATCAAATAAACAAAATAAAACCCAAAATTAATCCCGAGAGACAAGAAATGAGCATAAAAGATGCTTCAGCGCAAGTGTTAATGTTACTTAAAGAGCCCAAATTTCTAAAAATATTGCGAAAAACAACAATCTTCTGTTTTAGAGTGAATGTTTCAGGTGTATAGAAGGCATTTATTTCATTTTTAGAAAATTTAATTTTTCACATTTTTCCATGAAAAGTGCCAATACCCCCCCCTTTGGGTTCTAGGTGAAAATCTCACTCGACACAAATCAAACAAAAATGTTTCCATGGTGTGTATTGTTATTCATTTTCATCAAATAAACAAAATAAAACCCAGAATTAATCCCGAGAGACAACAAATGAGCATAAAAGATGCTTCAGCGCAAGTGTTAATGTTACTAAAAGAGCCCAAATTTCTAAAAATATTGCGAAAAACAACAATCTTCTGTTTTAGAGTGAATGTTTGAGGTGTATAGAAGGCATTTATTTCATTTTTAGAAAAATTAATTTTTCACATTTTTCCATGAAAAGTGCCAATACCCCCCCCCCTTTGGGTTCTAGGAGAAAATCTCACTCTACACAAATCAAACAAAAATGTTTCCATGGTGTGTATTGTTGTTCATTTTCATCAAATAAACAAAATAAAACCCAGAATTAATCCCGAAAGACAAGAAATGAGCATAAAAGATGCTTCAGCGCTAGTGTTAATGTTACTTAAAGAGCCCAAATTTCTAAAAATATTGCGAAAAACAACAATCTTCTGTTTTAGAGTGAATGTTTGAGGTGTATAGAAGGCATTTATTTCATTTTTAGAAAATTTAATTTTTCACATTTTTCCATGAAAAGTGGCAATACCCCCCCCCTTTGGGTTCTAGGTGAAAATCTCACTCGACACAAATCAAACCAAAAATGTTTCCATGGTGTGTATTGTTGTTCATTTTCATCAAATAAACAAAATAAAACCCAGAATTAATCCCGAGAGACAAGAAATGAGCATAAAAGATGCTTCAGCGCAAGTGTTAATGTTACTAAAAGAGCCCAAATTTCTAAAAACATTGCGAAAAACAACAATCTTATATTTTAGAGTGAATGTTTGAGGTGTATAGAAGGCATTTATTTCATTTTTAGAAAATTTAATTTTTCACATTTTTCCATCAAAAGTGCCAATACCCCCCCCTTTGGGTTCTAGGTGAAAATCTCACTCAACACATATCAAACAAAAATGTTTCCATGGTGTGTATTGTTATTCATTTTCATCAAATAAACAAAATAAAACCCAGAATTAATCCCGAGAGACAAGAAATGAGCATAAAAGATGCTTCAGCGCAAGTGTTAATGTTACTAAGAGAGCCCAAATTTCTAAAAATATTGCAAAAAACAACAATCTTCTGTTTTAGAGTGAATGTTTGAGGTGTATAGAAGGCATTTATTTCATTTTTAGAAAATTTAATTTTTCACATTTTTCCATGAAAAGTGCCAATACCCCCCCCCTTTGGGTTCTACGTGAAAATCTGACTCGACACAAATCAAACAAAAATGTTCCCATGGTGTGTATTGTTATTCATTTTCATCAAATATACAAAATAAAACCCAGAATTAATCCCGAGAGACAAGAAATGAGCATAAAAGATGCTTCAGCGCAAGTGTTAATGTTACTAAAAGAGCCCAAATTTCTAAAAATATTGCGAAAAACAACAATCTTCTGTTTTAGAGTGAATGTTTGAGGTGTATAGAAGGCATTTATTTCATTTTTAGAAAATTTAATTTTCACATTTTTCCATGAAAAGTGCCAATACCCCCCCCCTTTGGGTTCTAGGTGAAAATCTCACTCGACACAAATCAAACAAAAATGTTTCCATGGTGTGTATTGTTGTTCATTTTCATTAAATCAACAAAATAAAACCCAGAATTAATCCGAGAGACAAGAAATGAGCATAAAAGATGCTTCAGCGCAAGTCTTAATGTTACTTAAAGAGCCCAAATTTCTAAAAATATTGCGAAAAACAACAATCTTCTGTTTTAGAGTGAATGTTTGAGGTGTATAGAAGGCATTTATTTCATTTTTAGAAAATTTAATTTTTCACATTTTTCCATGAAAAGTGCCAATACCCCCCCCTTTGGGTTCTACGTGAAAATCTCACTCGACACAAATCAAACAAAAATGTTTCCATGGTGTGTATTGTTATTCATTTTCATCAAATAAACAAAATAAAACCCAAAATTAATCCCGAGAGACAAGAAATGAGCATAAAAGATGCTTCAGCGCAAGTGTTAATGTTACTTAAAAGAGCCCAAATTTCTAAAAATATTGCGAAAAACAACAATCTTCTGTTTTAGAGTGAATGTTTGAGGTGTATAGAAGGCATTTATTTCATTTTTAGAAAATTTAATTTTTCACATTTTTCCATGAAAAGTGCCAATACCCCCCCCTTTGGTTCTAGGTGAAAATCTCACTCGACACAAATCAAACAAAAATGTTTCCATGGTGTGTATTGTTATTCATTTTCATCAAATAAACAAAATAAAAACCCAGAATTAATCCCGAGAGACAAGAAATGAGCATAAAAGATGCTTCAGCGCAAGTGTTAATGTTACTAAAAGAGCCCAAATTTCTAAAAATATTGCGAAAAACAACAATCTTCTGTTTTAGAGTGAATGTTTGAGGTGTATAGAAGGCATTTATTTCATTTTTAGAAAATTTAATTTTTCACATTTTTCCATGAAAAGTGCCAATACCCCCCCCCTTTGGGTTCTAGGTGAAAATCTCACTCTACACAAATCAAACAAAAATGTTTCCATGGTGTGTATTGTTGTTCATTTTCATCAAATAAACAAAATAAAACCCAGAATTAATCCCGAAAGACAAGAAATGAGCATAAAAGATGCTTCAGCGCTAGTGTTAATGTTACTTAAAGAGCCCAAATTTCTAAAATATTGCGAAAAACAACAATCTTCTGTTTTAGAGTGAATGTTTGAGGTGTATAGAAGGCATTTATTTCATTTTTAGAAAATTTAATTTTTCACATTTTTCCATGAAAAGTGCCAATACCCCCCCCTTTGGGTTCTAGGTGAAAATCTCACTCGACACAAATCAAACAAAAATGTTTCCATGGTGTGTATTGTTTTCATTTTCATCAAATAAACAAAATAAAACCCAGAATTAATCCCGAGAGACAAGAAATGAGCATAAAAGATGCTTCAGCGCAAGTGTTAATGTTACTAAAAGAGCCCAATTTCTAAAAACATTGCGAAAAACAACAATCTTATATTTTAGAGTGAATGTTTGAGGTGTATAGAAGGCATTTATTTCATTTTTAGAAAATTTAATTTTTCACATTTTTCCATGAAAAGTGCCAATACCCCCCCCTTTGGGTTCTAGGTGAAAATCTCACTCAACACATATCAAACAAAAATGTTTCCATGGTGTGTATTGTTATTCATTTTCATCAAATAAACAAAATAAAACCCAGAATTAATCCCGAGAGACAAGAAATGAGCATAAAAGATGCTTCAGCGCAAGTGTTTATGTTACTAAAAGAGCCAAATTTCTAAAAATATTGCGAAAAACAACAATCTTCTGTTTTAGAGTGAATGTTTGAGGTGTATAGAAGGCATTTATTTCATTTTTAGAAAATTTAATTTTTCACATTTTTCCATGAAAAGTGCCAATACCCCCCCCCTTTGGGTTCTAGGTGAAAATCTCACTCGACACAAATCAAACAAAAATGTTTCCATGGTGTGTATTGTTGTTCATTTTCATCAAATAAACAAAATAAAAGCCAGAATTAATCCCGAGAGACAAGAAATGAGCATAAAAGATGCTTCAGCGCAAGTGTTAATGTTACTAAAAGAGCCCAAATTTCTAAAAATATTGCGAAAAACAACAATCTTCTGTTTTAGAGTGAATGTTTGAGGTGTATAGAAGGCATTTATTTCATTTTTAGAAAATTATTATTTCACATTTTTCCATGAAAAGTGCCAATACCCCCCCCCTTTGGGTTCTACGTGAAAATCTCACTCGACACAAATCAAACAAAAATGTTTCCATGGTGTGTATTGTTATTCATTTTCATCAAATAAACAAAATAAAACCCAAAATTAATCCCGAGAGACAAGAAATGAGCATAAAAGATGCTTCAGCGCAAGTGTTAATGTTACTTAAAGAGCCCAAATTTCTAAAAATATTGCGAAAAACAACAATCTTCTGTTTTAGAGTGAATGTTTGAGGTTTATAGAAGGCATTTATTTCATTTTTAGAAAATTTAATTTTTCACATTTTTCCATGAAAAGTGCCAATACCCCCCCCTTTGGGTTCTAGGTGAAAATCTCACTCGACACAAATCAAACAAAAATGTTTCCATGGTGTGTATTGTTATTCATTTTCATCAAATAAACAAAATAAAACCCAGAATTAATCCCGAGAGACAAGAAATGAGCATAAAAGATGCTTCAGCGCAAGTGTTAATGTTACTAAAAGAGCCCAAATTTCTAAAAATATTGCGAAAAACAACAATCTTCTGTTTTAGAGTGAATGTTTGAGGTGTATAGAAGGCATTTATTTCATTTTTAGAAAAAATTAATTTTTCACATTTTTCCATGAAAAGTGCCAATACCCCCCCCCCCTTTGGGTTCTAGGAGAAAATCTCACTCTACTCAAATCAAACAAAAATGTTTCCATGGTGTGTATTGTTGTTCATTTTCATCAAATAAACAAAATAAAACCCAGAATTAATCCCGAAAGACAAGAAATGAGCATAAAAGATGCTTCAGCGCTAGTGTTAATGTTACTTAAAGAGCCCAAATTTCTAAAAATATTGCGAAAAACAACAATCTTCTGTTTTAGAGTGAATGTTTGAGGTGTATAGAAGGCATTTATTTCATTTTTAGAAAATTTAATTTTTTCACATTTTTCCATGAAAAGTGCCAATACCCCCCCCCTTTGGGTTCTAGGTGAAAATCTCACTCGACACAAATCAAACAAAAATGTTTCCATGGTGTGTATTGTTGTTCATTTTCATCAAATAAACAAAATAAAACCCAGAATTAATCCCGAGAGACAAGAAATGAGCATAAAAGATGCTTCAGCGCAAGTGTTAATGTTACTAAAAGAGCCCAAATTTCTAAAACATTGCGAAAAACAACAATCTTATATTTTAGAGTGAATGTTTGAGGTGTATAGAAGGCATTTATTTCATTTTTAGAAAATTTAATTTTTCACATTTTTTCCATGAAAAGTGCCAATACCCCCCCCTTTGGGTTCTAGGTGAAAATCTCACTCAACACATATCAAACAAAAATGTTTCCATGGTGTGTATTGTTATTCATTTTCATCAAATAAACAAAATAAAACCCAGAATTAATCCCAAGAGACAAGAAATGAGCATAAAAGATGCTTCAGCGCAAGTGTTAATGTTACTAAGAGAGCCCAAATTTCTAAAAATATTGCAAAAAACAACAATCTTCTGTTTTAGAGTGAATGTTTGAGGTGTATAGAAGGCATTTATTTCATTTTTAGAAAATTTAATTTTTCACATTTTTCCATGAAAAGTGCCAATACCCCCCCCCTTTGGGTTCTACGTGAAAATCTGACTCGACACAAATCAAACAAAAATGTTCCCATGGTGTGTATTGTTATTCATTTTCATCAAATATACAAAATAAAACCCAGAATTAATCCCGAGAGACAAGAAATGAGCATAAAAGATGCTTCAGCGCAAGTGTTAATGTTACTAAAAGAGCCCAAATTTCTAAAAATATTGCGAAAAACAACAATCTTCTGTTTTAGAGTGAATGTTTGAGGTGTATAGAAGGCATTTATTTCATTTTTAGAAAATTTAATTTTTCACATTTTTCCATGAAAAGTGCCAATACCCCCCCCTTTGGGTGTCTAGGTGAAAATCTCACTCGACACAGTTCAAACAAAAATGTTTCCATGGTGTGTATTGTTGTTCATTTTCATTAAATCAACAAAATAAAACCCAGAATTAATCCCGAAAGACAAGAAATGAGCATAAAAGATGCTTCAGCGCAAGTGTTAATGTTACTTAAAGAGCCCAAATTTCTA